>NC_077247.1:15852500-16152500 GCF_947179165.1 Solanum dulcamara | reverse complement strand
TGTGGACCTGCACAAACAAGTAGCCAAAGAACCAAACAAATGTGGGAGAAGTATAGGCTGCTGCAAACCTGTAGCCAGCTTCCTGGTGCCTTCATAGTGGAAGTGCTCAGTTGTTTGTTGTTGCAAGTTACCTTCAGGAGGAGACCTTTCCTCATGATCAGCTCCTTAGAGCACCTGCACATATAAACAAAAACAAAGCAAAGAAAGGAAAAGACCTCAAAGAGTGCTTTGGAGCTTGTTAGCTTTAAATCGGCTAACTTTTTCAAGGCCGCTCGACTAACGTCTCCAACTATCCGATTGAGGTGAAACTTCTTGGGCTTTGCAACTACTATATTTGCTGTATTCCTGCAACATTTGGGGGTCTTTTGGACAAGATGGAAACTCCAAGTTGTGAAGTGCACCAGTTGGAGACTTAAGTCGATTAACTTTTTCAAGGTCGCTCGACTAACGTCTCCAATTATCCATTGGAGGTGAAACTTCTTGGGATTTGCAAATACTATATTTTCTGTATTCTTGCAACATTTAGAGGTCATTTGGATAGGCTGGAGGCTCCAAGTTGTGAAATGCTCCATTTGGGGACTTAAGTCTGCTAACTTTTTCAAGGTCGCTCGACTAACGTCTCCAATTATCCGTTTGAGTTGAAACTCCATGGGATCTTCAGGAATTGTATTTGTAGTAATCCTGCACAATATGGAGGCATTTTGGTGATGCATAATGTATTTGTTAAGTACTGCTGGTTGCTTTTGGCCTCTGGTGCTGCTGTTAGAATGCTGTTGTTGTTTATCAATTTGAGTCACTGCTGCTTCTGTAATGTGGCTTATGCAAAGTCTGCTAACATTTGAAGGCTTGCAATATTTGAAGGCTTTTTTCCCAAGTTGGAGCTTCCAAATAGCAAATTTTTCTCTCTTTAGGCTTAAGATAGCTGATTGTGTCCCATGTGTGACCAGCCTGGGCTTCCAATCAAGATTCCTATACCTGTTAAGCCAAGAAGGAAGAGAAGACAAAATATAAACTACTCTACTCCTTACCTCTAAGGTTAGACTGGTTATTCTAAGAAAATAATAAAGATAGTAATAAGGAAGGGAGATTTTCCTTTTGCCAGGAGTTCTAACTGTGAGATCTTCAAGGTATTTATAGCTATGCATAGAAAAAACCATGTTGAAGTTTGAGTTAGAACCAAAAATAGAATGAGTTAGGGAGGTTTCTTTATTCTCCTGAGTTTCTTTCTTCTGAAAGAAGGCATTTTCAGCTTGTCCATCTCAAGGTATGCCTTAGCTTGTTTAGGGAGATCATGCACAGTGAAATAGAGTTCAGGAGATTTGCATTTGTGGCTGTGTTTGGATAAGACATCAGTTGTGTAGTTTTCTTCTCTAAGGATGTGTTTACAGCTGAAAGTTTGGAATTGGTTGATGATGTTGTTTAAATTGTCCAGCAGCTCCTTTATTGACCAAGGGGGTTTTGCTTCTTGTTGTAACCACCTGATTAGGAGTTGAGAATCTACCTCTAACTCTACCTGTAAATAACCAAGATGAATACACCAAGATAGACCAAAGATAGCAGCCCTGATTTCTGCTTGGTTGTTAGTTCCTTCCCCCAATGGAACTGCATAGGCAAAGATAAGGTCACTATGAGTATTTCTAAGTATTCCTCCTCCGCCAATGTTGCCTGGGTTATTAAGGGCACTACCATCTGTATTTAGCTTTACCATGTGATCACCTGGTTTGATCCAGCATACAGGGGTAATTTTGGTGTTATGGTAGCATTGTTCCACTGAAATGACTAGGTCCTTCCAGTTATTTGGCCATTCAATATAAGGAAAAGCTGTGATGAGCATGTTAGAGATGCCTTTGTAGACAGAAAATTTGACTCTTGAAAGGTTAGATTTCTTCCCACCATATTTGGAAGCACATCTATTCTTCTATAAGTTCCAACAAATAAAGACAGGAATTGCTTGTAACAGGAGTTTATGTGCTTCATTCTTGTATTTAGATGTCCACCATCTCATAAGCATATTTTTAAGAGGTGTGTAATCCTTTTTTATGCCCAAAGAATCAGCAAATACCCTCCAAGTATTCTTGGCAAAGGTTCCTGCAACAAAGGTGTGATCAATGGTGTCTTGGCCAGGTCTATCACAATAATGGCACTGAGAGGAGGCTTTGCCAAAGCTGGTTATTTTCTCATTGGTAGGTAATTTCCTTCTAAGATCTCTCCAAACAAGAAAGGAATATTTGAAAGGTATTAGTTGGTGCCAAGTACATGCATTCAGCATAGTATTGTCTTCTTGTCTATAATGAGCTCCCAGGCAGAAGAACAACTGAACTCCCCATTGGTATTAGGAATCCGGCATGGATGGTCCTGTTTGAGGGGATGGTAGCTGAATTGAGTTGCTAAAATATTAGGAACAAACTGAGGAGGGGCTTTTTGGATAATGAGATCAACATTCCATTGGCCATTAGTTAGAAAAGCTGAAACTTGGGTGTGGTTAAACCTACAGCTGTTAGCAGAAAAGTGAGCTAAAGGGCCAACACCTAGCCAGTTGTCCCACCAAAAAAGGCAAGAGCCAGACTTAATTTGCCACTGAATGTGAGGCTGAATGTTGTGTTTGTTGTTCATGAGGTGCTTCCAAATTAAGGACTGACCAGTGTCCCACTTTTTTGTAATAATATTGGCCCTCTAACAGTATTTGGATTTAAGGAATTCTCCCCACAAGGTGTTCTTGTTTCTAAGGGTCCACCACTGCTTGTATTGAAACGATTTGACCACATCAGTGATTTGTCTAAACCCTATGCCCCCTTCATCATAAGGATAGCTAAGGTTCTTCCATGAGGACCAGTGGTACTTCCTCTTGTCATTTTTCCATCCCCAAAAGAAGTTAGCAGTGATGCTCTGAATCTGCTTGATGATGGTTGAGGGAGGGATGCTGGCTGAAAGCAAATGTATTGGCATGGCTTGAATAACATGCTTCACAAGAATAGTTCTACCCCCATAGCTCAGGATTTTAGCATGCCAACCAGTGATCCTGCTTACAACTTTTGCAATAAGATCAGAGTAGTAAATAACTCTTTGCCTACCAATATAAATAGGACATCCCAAGTATGTTATAGGACTACTCTTTTGGTTGAAACCAGTGATACTCTTGATTCTCAGTACAGTAGACTTGAAAGCATTGGAGGGAACCATGAAATGACTTTTTTGCTTGTTAATCAATTGTCCAGAAACTCTTTCATAGGTAGTTAATGTTTCCATAATGAGAGCTAAGGTGTGCCTTCTTCCAAAAGTAAAGATGATGATATCATCTGCAAAACTCAGATGATTGATCTGAGGTCCCTTTTTTGCCATAAAGAAACCATGGAATTGGGGATGCTGATGAAGATTATTCAGTAGTCTGGACAGCACTTCAGCACCTAGGACAAATAAAGCAAGGGAGAGAGGATCACCTTATTTGAGACCCCTTGTGGAGTGAAAGAAACCATGTCTTGAACCATTGACTATAATAGAGTACCAGTTATCAGCCATGATTCTCCAAACCATGTCAATGAAAGTTTCTTTAAACCCCATTCTTCTCATCACAAGACAAGTGTAATTCCAAGAGACCCTATCATAAGCCTTGGTCATGTCAAGTTTTATCACAACATTGCCTCCAACATTTGGTTTTTTGATCTGGTGGATTATTTCCTGGGCAAGCATTATATTTTCAGAGATGTTTCTATTCTTGACAAAGCCAGATTGGTTCAAGGAAATGAGGTTGGGGAGAATAGGAACAAGTCTTAGGTAGAGGAGTTTGGAAATGATTTTGTTAGTGAAGTTGCTAAGGCTTATGGGTCTGAACTCAGAGATTTTTGTAGGATGGTTTACTTTTGGGAGTAAAACCAAACAAGTATGGGTGAAATATTTAGGCATAGTTTGTCCACAAAAGAAGGATGTGATCACTTTAAGGAGGTCTTCTTTGATGATGTCCCAGCACACCTGAAAGAAAGTTCCATTCATCCCATCAGGGCCAGCAGCAGAGTGAGGATTCATAGTAAAAACAGTAGTTTTCACTTCTTCCATAGTAGGCATGGCTTGTAAATCATCATTGTCTTTGTCAGTCACCATTGTAGGGATGCAATGGAGTGTCTGCTGTTGGATGTGCTCCTCCTTTCCAGTAAAAATTTGTTGGAAATATTCACAAGCAGCATCAGCTATCTCTTTATCACCTTGCACCCAAGAGCCTTCTTCATTTTGGATCCTGTAGATGTAAAGCTTTCTTCTCCTGCCTCTGATGAGAGCATGAAAGTAGCTAGAGTTCCTGTCACCTTCTTTGAACCAGTGAAGTTGAGACTTTTGTCTGAGGATAGAATCCTCCATCTTTATGTATCTAATGTACTCAGCATTGATAGCATGCAGTTGAGACCTATTTTCATTGGTGTTTATACTGATCAGATTCTCTTCAGCTTGTCTAGCCTTCTCCTCATATTCTTTGACTTTAGCATAGATGTCTCCAAATTGATTTCTTGACCAGTAACTAAGAGTAGCAGTAAGTCTTTTTATTTTCTGATGAAAGCTCCACATTGGATTTCCATTAGAAGGTCTGCTCCAGCAATTCTTGACAGTATCTATGAAAGAAGGTTGCTCAGGCCAGCAGTTCAGGAATTTGAAATACTTGATGGGGTTGTGTTGTTGGTCAATCATTTCTAAGAGCAAGGGGCAGTGATCAGAACCCACAGAAGGAAGATGAGTAATGCTGGTATGGGGCATGGTTTCTAGCCAGTTATCATTAACCATCCCTCTATTAAGTCTCTTCCAAATTCTAAAGTTGATACCCCTCAGGTTGGACCAGGTGTATTTCTAACTTGAGAAACCAAGGTCTTGAAGACCTGAAGCCTCAATAATGCTAATGAACTCAAAACTCTTTCTCATATTATAGGGGACACCCCCTAATTTTTCTTCAGGGTCTACAATAACATTAAAGTCTCCTATAGTGCACCATGGATTGGATGTAGTAGACTACTGTAGAAGGCTATCCCATAAAGGTCTTTTGAGATGATCTTTACATTTAGCATAGACAAAGGTAGTGATGAACTGATTTGGGATCAAGACATGATTGAGTTCACAAGTGATTAGTTGCTCATCATTCTCCAAAATCTTGCAATTCACATCTTTGGTCCAGAAAATCCAAATCTTACCATTGGGATTGTGGATGGCATGGTCCATATTGAGCTAGTTTCTGAAGTATTGTAACTGAGAGTTATCAGAAAAAGGTTCCATTAGAGCTATAAGAGAAATTTGATGGATATTTTTGAGAAGTTTTATTCTATCCATGGCTCCTTGGGTATTAATACCCCTTACATTCCAGCTAAGGGTACTAATCATTGAGAAATTCTTGAAGTATGGGACCTGGTACTTGGTCTGTCTGTGGGGGCAGTTTTTGTAAAACTTTTTGCCTTGTTGCTAAATCTGGTCCTATGTATCCCTCTAGGAGATAGACCCTGTGAACTAGCCACCTGTTGGATGTCTTCCTCATATATATTAGCAGAAGAGGGGTTGATGGTTTTGATTAAATGCTCACTTATAATATCATCTTCCTCCTGATCATGCAAGGGCTGATAATTATTATCTTCTTCATTTTCTAAATCACATACAGCATACTCATCAATAGGGTCCTGTATGTTGGTGTTGAAGGTGAAGTGATCTGTAGCTACCTCTGGAGTTTGAAAAGGGGTGATATCTATACCTACCTGATCATCATCAAGTACAGATTATTGATATCCCTGTTCACTTTGCTGCATTGCAACACTGTCAGTTAAAGGAGTTTGGTATTTCTCAGAAAGGTTTGTTTTCTTTTTGATGGCCTCTCTCCTTTTCTTGCTTAACTTGTTCTTTTTAGCATTAGAGTCTTTCCCACTACTGCTTGCAAATGATCCCAAATCCTTGGCCATAGAGCCTAAGATGTTTTGCATGGTAGAATCATCAGTAGGGGGATCTCTTCTAATGGATTCAGTATTTGGTATGTCATTTTGAGCCTTGTGTGCAGGGGTAGTAGGGGCTGTAAGGGCACTCCTAAGGTCAGTGATATTCTCATGTAAAACATGAGACAAGATCCCTCCCCTTTTGGGTTCCCCATCCTGCAGATTAGTGGGGTTCTCCATTACTCCTCTAACCCTTCCTCCATCAACTACACAGCCAACAGCAGCAGAGATATAATGTGGGGGTGTAAGGGGTATGGGGAGTAATAAGTCAATACCTGCATTCCTTGGTACATTGCTCCCTTGAGTAGTACCTTGTTGTTGAATTATGGTGTTTTCCTGCATTTTTGCTGAATTCTTCAAAGTGGAATTCCTTTGGTTACTTGGTTCTCCTGCATCTTGGTTATTGGTTTGATCCTAGGTAACAAGATCAATATAATTATTAGAAGTATAAATAGGAGTAGAGGACTTACCTGGACCTGTGATGTTTTGCTGAGGTTTATCAACTCCCCTGTTCTGCTATGGTTGAATAGAGCTGATCACATTTGTTTGTTGGGGCTTGTTTTATCCCTTAGACTATTTCTTTCTCTGAACTGGCCACAACAGTTCTTTTGCATTGTCAAGTGTTTGTTGTGGCTGAGCAGGAGCATCTTTTACAGATGTATTGATATTTGTGTCATCATGATCCTTGGTTAGCATGCCCTCCTTGTTTTTGTTCATTTTTGTTGTTTCTTCTTCTTTTCTTTTTTTTGTTCTTCATCCCTTCTTTGAATATTACAAACATGTATCAAGTGACCCTGATGTTTGTAGTACATGCAGTAATCAGGTACATTTTCATATAAAATAGCTTGCCACCTCCCTAGAGTTTTATCAGTTTTGTCATATCCCAGCCAAACATGGGGAGGTCTTTTATTGGTGAGGTTCACTTGAAGTCTCACCTTGGCTATGCTTCCCCTTGTTTTTTGTATGGAAGCAGTGTCTAGATAAAGTACCTTCCCTACAGAGGCTGGCAGGGCAGTAGTGAACTCCATGTTATAGCAATGCCAAGGTAGTTTTGGTAAGGCTACCTAGATTGGCACTATTGGGGTTTCTTCATCCGGTTTAAAAGTAGGTGTCCATGTCTGAATCCTCATGAGTTGGTCCTCTATTGTCATTCTCTGTTTGGTCCAGACAGTATTGTAATCCAACTCATTGTCCAAGTCAATGTAGACATGTCTAGCATTGAACTGAGCAATTTTTACACCTCCTGAGAGCTGAGTTTGAATGATAAAGCTCCTTCTTATCAACTCTATCTTTGGCATGGTGTGGGTAAATTTGCCAACTAAGGTGTATTTTCATCTTTGAGCTAGTTTGTGCATAAAGTCTTCTTTTTCAAAAAACACAGCAGGCAGGCCCTGTTTGGTTGTGTATTCAAGGGTGGCTAATTCAATAGGAGCCTTATTTTTTGCTTGATAATTTTGAGTTTGGCAGCAAAGGTCTGAACTACAGTGTAAGGGCCAGGCTGAAGGACCTGGTCCTTTAAGTTGGGAAAAATATTTTTCTGGGGGTTTTGGTTAGTGGAATTTGGTTGAGGTTGGGTATTGACTGATTTAGTTCCAACATGTCTAGGACCAACATTAGCATAGCTGATGGGCACCTTAGGTTGGCTAGTTTGAACCTGGATGTCAAATTTACTAGACACCTTAGGGAAGCTATTGTGGGTGGTGGTAGGCTGTTGAGTGTGTAGCTGGTTGCTAGTTTAAGGAATACAAATATTAGGCATTTTGGTAGGAATTTCAGGGCTGCTTTTAGAATTGATTTTGGTATAATCAGTGCCCTGCAAGGAGTTACCTACAGCATTACTAGGGATTACATTTGCATTAGGTTGCAAAAGAACTCCACTGGATTTCAAATTGGCAGTCTCAGAGTATATCAAGTTGGAAGGATTGGTCTTACCTTGAAGGTCCGTAACATTGGCACTGTTACATTGCTGTGAAGTTCCTGAGGCATGTTTATCATTTTTGGAAAAAAGATGCATCAACTTTGCATTATCAATTGTTTGCATATCATCCTTTAGTTGATTGAATTGACCATATTATTGATATTGGTCTTGAACCAATGTGTGTTCTTCAGCTTGATTATCAGTGAAAATGTGCATATCACCTTAACGAGTGTCTCAACGACTTTTTGAATTTGAATTTGTTGTTGATGATTCGAGATACCTCTTGTGGATGGGAAGTTGTGCATTGCCCTTAGGGACATTTTGGATTTGATCTTGTGACAAATGGTTCGCCGGAGCTCCGGCGCTGGCACTCTGATAGTGACCCTATAGATTTGGCAAATTTGAGCTAATTTCAGAGGATTTGAGTCCTTCTCTAGTGTTTGTGAGTTGCTGGTGGGGTGTATTTGTATCAATGAAATGCCCCGTTTTGCATTGGTTTCCACCTGAAAATGTCGCCTGAACTCTGGCAACCTCGCCGGTACCATCGTCCCCAAGGATTTCACCGTCTATTTGGGTTGAAATTTTGGTGGTAGGAGCGCCATGAGATGGGGAAAAAACCCCAGGGGGTACGCCATCTCAAATGTCGCCGGAGACCCTTCGAATATGAAGGCCCAACTCCGGCGACTCTGTGATGTTTCTCTCAGGCGTCGCCTGATCAGTGCTCTCAAATGGTGCGGTGGTTTGATCTAATTTTTGGATTGTATGTAGTCCAAAATATAAGGAATCATCTACCACGGTTCTTGATACTCGAATCAAACCATGTTTCTGAAAATTGATGATCTTGTGTGCAATTCTCAGCTCCTCTTCAGAGACAGTGATTGCATCAGTATTTTGTTGACCGATCAATTGTTATTGATTCAAACCAGCTTCACTTGAAATTGCAGTATTATTTTGCAGATTCAGAGTGTCATTAGCTGGTGATGTTTGATAATCTATATTCGGTGGCCACGGGAGCTTCACCGGCGGCAGTGAAGCCATTCAGAACTGACCGGAGATGAACAGTGTGAGATAGAGAGAGAGGAGATGACCGTTAGAGATGATAGAGATGAGTAAAGCGAGCTTTTGTCGGGATTACCTTAGAAAATTAATTTAGGGGATATGATTTTGGAGCTCCTTTGCTACAACCATGGTAGCGCCCTAGCTCTCTCTCTTTCTCTCCATTTTCTTCTCAACTCTAAGTAAAAAAAAGATAGAAAATGAAAGCTTAGTCATAAGATGACCTATATATATCCTTCCTTAGAGAGTTACACATGGAAGACCCTAAGGGTAACACGTGTCCAGCCCTCATAGGTCCACATCATCCATACAGCCACCCATATGCTGACACATGGCATGGTGGGGCCCACTCAAACAGGAGTGTCACCTACTTACTCCAAGTAGGTGCATCACTTACTTGCTCATTTCTAGAAGTTCGTAATCTCATCTCACTTTAAGAAACTATGTAGTCCTTGCTACTTAAGCTAGACATGTGCTCCAGGAGTTTAATTATGCAAGACATCCAAGTTGGTAGCTTACGCAAGTAGGTCGATTAGCCCGACTCATTACTTGACCTCCAACTTCTTTCCAATCTTTTTGTACCTATTTCCACCCATCACTACTCACATAGAGTTAACTTATGTAAAATATGGGGTGTTGCATCATCCTCCCTTCCTTAGACTTTTTTGATAATGTCATAGGTAACACAGATCACATGGTATCTCTAGAACTAAATAGATATTCCCATGTATCAAAAGTGTGGGGTATAACATCCTTTCCCCCTTCAGAACATTTGTCCTAGAATGTTAATTAGTCTCATAAGGTCTTATGAGGACTTCGGGGATTCTCTATAACAGTTGTCCTCCATAGGCCTCTTATTCATCAATACAACCAATCTAGGAGTTTAGATTACCTGTAGACATAGGGACCAAGTACAAACGTTCATTTTTCATCTCTTCTTCGGCTTTCCAGGTCATTTCTTTTCTATTCTAATTTCGCCATAATACTTTTACGGAAGCCCCATCCTTAGTTTACAACCTTGTAATCTGCTGATCCAAGAGGGAGATAGGTTGCTCCTCATAGGATAACTCCTATGTTACGTGGAACTCATCCATGGGGAAGATTCTGGAAGGGTTGCTTATATATTTGTGGAACATTGCCACATGAAAAATTGGATGCATTGTTTTCAATCAGATGGTAGGTCTAACTCATAGGCAACTTTGTTTGTGCTATGAATGATCTGATAAGGACGCATGTATCTCAGGCCATAATTTCCTTTCTTGTTGAATTTTAGTATCCCCTTCATGGGTGAGGCTTTCAAGAATACCTAATCCTCAACTTCAAACCTCAAAGGTCGACGTCGATTATCTGCGTATGATTTCTGTCAACTCTGGGCTGCTAATAATTTCTCCTGAATGAGCTTCACTTTACCAATAGCTTATTGAATCATGTCTGGGCCTATTAGTCTAATATCACCGACCTTAAACCAACCAATAGGTGATCTATATTTTCTATCATATGAAGCTTTATGTGGTGCCATTTGGATGTTGGAATAATAACTATATAGGCAACTCGATAAGTAACAAGTGCTCACCCCATCTATCTCTGAAGTTAATAATGCAGGCCCGCATCTCTTCTAGCATCTCAATAGTGCACTCGGCCTATTCATTAGTCTGTGGGCGAAATGTCGTACCAAGATTCACCTATGTTCCTAATCTCTTCTAGAATGATTTCTAAAAGTTAGTTGTAAATTGAACTTTTCCATCTGATATAATATATGTGGGGACCTCATGATGTCTTATTATCTCCTTAATATATAGCCTCGTATAGTTCTCAGCTGAGTATGTAGTCTTGACTGGAAGGAAATGGGCTGATTTTGTTAGCTTGTCTACCATAACCCATATGGAATCATACTTCCGTAGAGTGCGAGGTAAACTTGTAATGAGGTCCATATTAATTGCTTTCTATTTCCAAGATGGGATTTCCATCTCCTATAATAGTTCACAAGGCTTTTGATGCTCGATGTTAACTTGTTGACAATTCGGGCATTAGGCTACGAACTCTGTTATATCCTTCTTCCTACCATCCTACCAAGATAAACATCTGAGGTCATGATACATCTTGGTTGACCCTGGATAAGTAGACTAACGGGTGTAGTGTGCCTCTCCCATCACCTATTGCTGTAGCCCGACAATCTCAGGTACACATATTTTGCCCCTATACCATAGCACTCCATCAGGTGTGATCTCAAAAGGGGGGTTTTTCCCTCTGAAGGGATACATTTCTATATTGTGCCAGAAAAGGGTCCTTACACTGACATTGCTTTACTTCTTCCATGATAGAGGATTCAGTGACTCCTCGAACAGAAACTTCATCATCAGAATCAGCCAATCATATTCCAAGGTTAGCTAACTGGCGCATTTCACGGATTATCTCTTTCCATTCTGGTGGTTTACCTACCAAGATATCCACCTTTTAGGGACCATCTAGTTTTGATTGTCTTACTTAAACCATTTTACAATTCCCTTATCCCAACTTGTAACAACCTCTAAACACACTATCTTGTGTTTTTCTTTACCTTTAATCCAGCCTCGTCTATTCTCATTTCACTCAGACTTTGCTCTTAATCATATGTCACATGTTATATTGCAATATTCACACGAATATATGAAGTTCTCAACTTAGCCCCAGAAATACCTTAGCGTCATCTCGTTTAAACTTCATGCTTTACTTTACTTCCTCCCCTTTTATCTTGCAATCAGTATCGGACTAGGCCTTTGGCCCAACCATGGCCATGTCTTGTTTGCCCTTAGTACTAAGTTTATCTCGGTAATTTGGCTTAACCCATATTTGCATCCCTCTGTAACGTACGCCAATATCCTAACTACATCACCATTATTGAGTCCTTACTCCTCCTACCATGTACTCACTCACTTGGTCTCATTCTTAACGTACCAACATTCATAGGTTGCATAACCCTTCCGACTCCTATTTATTTACTGCTGGCTTTCAGATCTTACTAACTTGCTTCAGCAAGGGATCTTATTTGAATTTTAAGCATCCATATCAAATATATTGCAGTGTCAATTGTTTCCATTTTGCACACTCATTTCTCATACCCGCTTCCCCCCTTTAGGGTGTACTTATACCATTACCCATTTACACCTTTCTCTATGTCCTTATTTCCAATCTTAAATTTATCCAATTCTTTTTCTAATCCACTTGGTACTGTACCATATCCATATCATTCTTTATAATTTATAACTTGATTATTCACGTATAAAACCTTGACTAAATCATGACGCGACGAGACCCTTTCCATATAAAGTGTAAAATTCCACTTGATAGTCTGTACTCGAGTAATGCGACCAATGTAACTACTCATCCAAGGTCATATTTCACTCATTCCCATCAATAGGTACTTAGTACTTGTAGTCGTTCCAATCTCACATAGGCAACACTTATATTTCGACGATAAGTGTCAAAGTTCTCTTGAAACAGTATCTTTATCCCAAACTATACCATGTTTTTCTTTTGAGGAATATATATTACACCATATGTTCCTCAAGCCTACTATCTTTGTCCCTTAAGGATTTTACTATTTTCGAAGTGAAGTCATGTGTATGCAGTAAACCTTTATGTTTTATGCCTTTCTACCCTTATTGTGTACCTAACATAGACCTCTAACTTTCTCAACAACATACCAGGTTTGCCTTAATCATGGCCTTACCTTATTACCATGTAGTCGTACTACACCTTTAAGTTCATAACTATATATTCCCCTTTCGTTTTATACTTATATTCAATTAATTACATCTCTCTTGGGTGCTTCCGTTCGGATTTCATTATCATTTCTCCCATCTATGTCTATCTTTTATCCTGCACACGGGAAATCTTATGCACCTTTGTATCATTCGGAACACATTACTTTCGCATAATCCTTTTTCTTATTTTCAAAACGTATTCTGTTCATCCATCTTTATTCGTATCATACCAGTCATTTCCTAGCACCCATTCTACCTCATTGCCCATCTTTCTACAGCTTGGTCTTTCGTAGTTTCGTCAATTCTAGCATTCGTATCCTCAGCTACACATGTCATATCTTATTGCTACATTGTTATCTTAATTTCTTCCTGTTTCCTCCTTTCAGTTACTCTTTCTTTCCTTGTGCTTGCTATCATTTCCATTATCATATAACCTTTGCTCGAAACTTTCCCTACAAAATTTAATAAGTCTTTCTTATTCGTTCCATAGATTGCTTTTCCGTTCCACACTTACCTTTATATTCTTGTCACATGGGCCATGTCATATCTTTGGCCACATTCTCACTAGGCTTTACTTATTTCCATAATGATCCTCACTATATTCACATTATATCCTATTCGTATTCAACCCCATAGTATAATACTTCTTAACCTTTTTCATGATTCTCACTATGGGTTAATTACCCTTCTTAGTTAGTCTTATTTTTAATATCTCACAAGTTGTCTTATTAACACTTTATATCCATCACAATCCCTTTTACTCTTGTACTCTTATCTTAATCACATTGCTACTTCTTTTAACTATAACTCGTCATAGTTTATCCCTGTGTATCAATTCAGTTGATGCCTTAATATATCACTCTATCTGGATCTGCCAGCCTTCTCTAAATCATCTCTTAGTATCACAAGTCTACTAGTATCGACCACTTTGTCAGTAGTAACGTCAATTCAGCAATTAACTTATTTTCTGAGGTCATCCCTACTTGTATTTTAGTCACAGCTCATCATTACTATAGGAACGACCTTTCAAGACATATTACAATCCTATATCTCATTCTCTTTTTATTTCTAGAAAATTTTAGGCAGAGTTTCCTCGGTATTTCTTACTATCTAAAACCTACATGTAGAAAATGCCAACAATGCCTCATAGGGCCAACATATATATTGATATTATATCATATCACATCTACACAGGGCTCCTAATATCAACAATAGTGTAAAAATAATAGACTTACCTCGTATGTCCAACTCGAACAGCACCAGCTACACTTTCTTGCCTACCATTTCCTTTCAATTTTCAACTTTATATTGCAATTATATTTCAATATTCTCATGCCTTTTTCACATCGTTACTTACCCGTGTACTGTGTAGCATCCAATATCATCAATCACCTTCTTCTATCGATATTATTTTTCTGTTGCAATCAAAGGTTAGTATAAGGAATCTTATTTCCTATAGCTCGGCTCTATCGCACGATCTTAGATATGAAAGAAAAGTAGCATCCTAAATATCCTGTAGCCTCCTGTCTATAAATGTGGTGCATAACATACTGATAAATAAGACTCTACTAGATACGGTTTGTAGACACTCCTAGGATGAACTGCTCTGACACAATTTTTCTCACGACCCAACCACGTAGGCCGTGATTAGAGTCTGACCTGAACCCCCGTATACATATCTATCAGTTGTAGTCAAGTCGTACTATAAACTATGTGGTACTATACATAAGAACCCCAATGGGTCATATATTTTCATATACATATAGCCTCCTTCATTTGCCTCCTAAGGAGTTACATTAATGATCTCATGAAAGGGTATGCAAGCCGACAAAGCTACCATAGCATAGCAATATTCACAACACACCGTATAGACAGGCTAAAACAAATTTACAAACAACACACACACATGTCTACAGACCTCTAAGAGTATCAACGATATCATATGATGGGACAAGGCCCCCGCCGTACCCCTGAATCAACGAACATATACATTAACAGGAAAATACCAACAGTCTAGGCTCTGATATAATAAAGCATTCCTCAAAATCGCTGAGTGGAAATCCTAAGCTGGTGGATCTCCAAAATGTGTGTCTTTACCTTCGGTCATAAATGTATCCCCCCAAATATAGGGGGTCAGTACGACATATATACTGAATATATAAAGCATAACATATCATAAGTAGGATCACATCTAAAACAAATGTTCAGGAAACAAGTATGATGCTCAAGAAATCATTGTACCTGTACTTTATGAAGTAAAATCATGAATGCTCATATCATATATCATATCCGGCCCATTATGGAATCATTGAATCTGTCATTTACCTGGCCCGGCCAATTTGGGGTTTGATGCCATCACACACCACCATATCATCATATCATATCATCATATATATATATATATATATATATATATATGTCGAGGAACGTACAGCCCAATGCCTATATACATGTAATAATACCGAGGAACGTACGGTCTGATCCTTATATAACAAAACAATGTCGAGTTATATACGGCCCGATCCATATATAGAAAAACAATGCCGAGGTACATATGGCTCGATCCATATATATGTATATCATACCCGGCCCATTATGGGACTCGGTGAATAATGCAGTAAAACTGAGCATGATAATATAACCGTCCCTGAACTCAGTGAAAGAGGTGTTACATTATACACGAGCAAAGTAGTGAGAAACCACACATAATTTAAATCATTATCTGAGAATCAATAAAGTAACCAAGTGAACTATCACTTGAAGATCAGGGTAAGAATTATCTAAGGTACCCTCTAGGTGTTACTAGGGATCACATCAAATGGAGCCTCAGGAATCATAGACATGAAAAGGCTAAAAAGCTTATGTGATCATAGACATTCGTCATCATAGCATCTTTAGGGATAGGATCTTATACATCCCATTATTATTCAATATATAGAAGACTCGATGTTAGTAGCTCAACTACTTTAAGAGTTTTAACTTCAAGAAGTGAATAAGGATCATGAGTCTTGATCAAAGCCTATGAATAGAATTACTCCAGATTTCATATACATATCATTGGTACTTATATCTAAGACATGCCAAAGAAAAGACGGGTAGCTTTACATACCTTTGGTAGTCCAACCGCAACCAAGACTACTTCGTTACTCCTTTAACCTAGTTAACATGAAGATAATATTAACATTAAGAACCTTCAACTTTCCAGCTTCTAAATCTACAACAAATTATCCTTAGGAATCACTTCCTTGTTCACGCTTCTCGACTAGTATGTCGACTAGTTGAGAAGTTATTGAAAATCGGGCAGCATTTCCCCTATAACTCGCCCTATCTGAACTTCCAATCTAACCTCCGATTGGTATAGACACACCAACACAATAATAAGCAGCCATATACAATTAAACCACCTCAATACTAGGCAATACAAGTTTCAAACAGCCCAACCAAAATCACGACTTTAAAATGCAATTTTTAATCTTTATTTCATAAAATCTTAACCACACGGAATGGAGCATAATGTGGATGCAACCATTAGCACTTATACCCCTATTTCAACACATTTCCAGCATTGAAACATATACAAACCACTTCCAAATATAACACCACAATAACAACGACACTAGTTAAACTTTACGCCAACTAAAATACGTCAAAACAGCCCCTACACGACCTACAACATCCTTCAGCAGTAACGTGCATATTTTCACGTCTCTAACTCATATTTACACATCCATAACATGCTTAAACCCTTACCAAAATGTGGGAGAAGAGAATCAAGCTATACCTTAGCAAATGAGCTTCCGAAACTTGCCGAAAGTTGATGAACTTGTCGTTGGATCTCCTTGTTGCCCCAAATATTATGTTATGCCGTTAAACACCTTTATTTGATCGAAGAATACCTTAGATAATTTATTTATGGAGAAAAATTAGAGGGCTTACCTTGGCCCTATGTGTTGCCGTAGCTACTCTCTCTTATTTCTCTAGTTATCTCTAAAATTTTCCAAGTCGAAAGAGCAGAAATGAAACCTATGTAGCTAACAACCTTCCAATGGGTTGGGATTACCTTAGAAAATTAATTTAGGGGCCATAATTTTGGAGATCCTTTGCTGCAACCATGGAATCTCCCTAGCTCTCTCTCTTTCTCTCCATTTTCTTCTCAACTCTAAGTAAAAAGAAGATAGAAAATGAAAGCTTAGTCATAAAATGACCTATATATATCCTTTCTTAGAGGGTGACACGTGGAAGCCCCTAAGGGTGACACGTGTCCATCCCTCATAGGTCCACCTCATCTATGCAGCCACCCATATGCTGCCACATGGCATGGTGGGTCCCAATCAAGTAGGTGTGTCACTACTTACTCCAAGTAGGTGCATCACCTACTTGCTTATATCCGGAAGTTCGTAATCTCGTCTCACTTTAAAAACCTATGTAGTCCTTGCTACTTAAGTTCGACATGTGCTCCAGGAGCTTAATTATGCAAGACATCCAAGTTGGTAGCTTACGCAAGTAGGTCAATTACCCCGACTCATTACTTGACCTCTAACTTCTTTCCAATCTTTCCGTACCTATTTCCACCCATCACTACTCATATAGAGTTAGCTTACGCAAAATATGGGGTGTTGCATCATCCTCCTTTTCTTATACTTATTTGATAATGTCATGGGCAACACGGATCACATGGTAGCTCTAGAACTAAATAGATGTTCCCATGTATCAAAAGTGCAGGGCATAACACATAGTATGGATTAGAAGCTTGATACCTCTATAGTTGTTGCAACTTTGGAGATCCCCCTTGTTTTTGTATAGAGGGATCATTATGCTCGACCTCCATTCTTCAAGCATCATTGCCGTCTTAAAGATGACATTAAATAACCTAGTCAGCCACTCAAAACCTACTGAGCTCGTACTCTTCAAAAATTCCCCAGGGATCTCGTCAGGTCCGGTCGCTCTTCTCCAATTTATCTTACGAATAGACCCTTAATCTTTTTGACCGTAATACTCCTACAACAACCAAAATCGTGATGCCTCCTTATATGTTCCAAATCTCGCAACACAATCTCTTTGTCCTCTTCTTCATTCAAGAGTTTATGGAAGTATGACTTCCATCTCTCTTTAATGAGGGTCTCCTATACCAATACTTTTCCATCCTCGTCCTTAATGTACTTCACTTGATCCACATTGCATGCCCTTCACTCCCGTGCCATGGCTAGCCTGAACAATTTCCTATCCCCATATTTCTCTTCTAGTTTAGCATAAAGGCACTCAAATGCTATCATTTTTGCCGTCAAAACCACTGACTTTGTGTCACGACCCAACCCCGTGGGCCGTGACTGGGGTCCGACCTGGACACCCTTATGCGTATCTATCAGCTACACTTAAGTTGATCTGTGTGTGATGTGATACTATACACAAAAACCTTAATAGTTTAAACTTTTTTCATGTACATTTAGCCTCTTTCATTCGTATCATATCATGAAAGGGCATGCGAGCCAACGAGGCTGTCATAACATAAAAATATTTACAACATGCCGTATAGGCACAATCGAAATAAACTCATAAATAACCCACATACTATTCTAGTAATGGCATTACTTGTTACAGTACATGCTTTATATACTTAGTACATATATCGTACTGATCCCCCTTTCTTCAGGGGGGCTGCGTTTTATGCCCGCAGGTACAAATGTTCATATTGGGGATCCGCCAGCTTTGGATTTCTACTTAGCGATGTTGGGAGCGCTCCACTATTCCAAAGCCTAACTTTTGATACTGGTCACATAATATGTATATATTTGTATATTCAGGAGTACGACGGGGGCCCTGTCCTGCCATATGTTATTGTTACTATTCTTAGAGGTCTGTAGATATATGTATGTGGGTTGTTTATGAGTTTGTTTCGACTGTGCCTATATAGAATGTTGTAAATGTTTTTATGTTATGGTAGCCTCGTCGGCTCGCGTGCCCTTTCATGATATGATACGAATGAAAGAGGCTACATGTACATGAAAAAAAGTTTAAACTATTGAGGTTTTTGTGTATAGTATCACATCACACGTGGATCAACTTAAGTGTAGATGATAGATATGCATAAAGGGGTCCAGATCAGACCCCAGTTACGGCCTACGGGGTTGGGTCATGATACTTTGCCTCCTTCCTTGCTATCTTATAAAGTTCACTATTCGTCCACTTGTCCACCTCATCCTTGCTTTCTATCAGCTTCACATACGCCATCTTTTTTGCTTCCACCTTTCATTGCACTTCTCTATTCCACTACCAGTCCCCTCAATGCCGACCACGACTACCTGTCGAGACACCCAACACTTCCCTTACTACAACCCTAATTCAACTAGCCGTCCTATCCCACATACTATTCGCATCCCTATTACTATCCCAAGCCCCCATATCCTTTAATTTCTCTATCATCTGCAGGGCACTAGTCGTGGTCTAACTCCTCCATCTGATCCTAGGTCGGTCATCCCCGACCCTCTTCTTCCTTATTATCTTGATCCGTAAATCCATCACTAAGAGCTTATGTCGGGTCATAAGGTTATCAATCAGAATGACCTTATAGTCTTTCTAGACCTTTATCATCCTTTCTAAGGAGTAAAAAATCTATATGCATCTTAGCTACTAAACTACGAAAGATTATCAAGTGGTCCTCCTTCTTTGGGAAACTCAAATTTGCTATCACCAACCCAAAAGCTCTTGCAAAATCCAAAAGTGAAACTCCTCCTCCATTTCTGTCGCTGAAGCTAAAGCCTCCATGCATATCATCATTCCCTTCCGAAATAGACCCGATGTGCCTATTGAAATCCCCTTCCATGAAAAGCTTCTCAGTAGGCGGTATGCCTCCCACTAACTTGTCCAAATCCTCCCAAAAGCACTTCTTATCCTCCTCACCTAAGCCCGCTTGTGATGCATAAGGACTAATAATGTTCAACGTGATCCCTTCAATGACCACCTTAATCGACATCATCTTATTAGTGACTCTCCTAACCTCCACCACCTGATCCCTTAAATCACTATCTACTAAAATGCGTATCCCATTCCTATAC
This sequence comes from Solanum dulcamara, assembly GCF_947179165.1. NCBI lineage: Eukaryota > Viridiplantae > Streptophyta > Magnoliopsida > Solanales > Solanaceae > Solanum > Solanum dulcamara. The sequence goes on along the minus strand of NC_077247.1, from coordinate 16,132,783 downwards.
TTTGATCTATCATCGTTATCTCATATCATCCTTTACCTTTACGAGAATACGAGAAGGTGCTCAACTTAACTTGAGAGATATCTTAGTGTTATCTCGCTAGGTCTCATGTGTTACCTTGCCATTTACTCTCTTATCCTACAATTGATGTCAAAGTAGATCTTTGGTCCAACCGTGGGCATGTCTTACTTTGCCTATAGTGCTAATTCCATCTCGATAGTTTGGCTTAACCTATCTTCACATATCTTGGTAGGGTATCCCAAGATATCATAATTGCATTGTTATTGTTGAACCCCTATTCCTTTTATCCTGTGCTTACTCACTTAGCCTGAGGCTTATATATACATACCCGTAGGTTGCACAACTATTCTGATGTAACTTATATGAGGTAGACATAGTCTTTCCGTCTCTTGTTTCATTCTACTATACACATCTCACTCACATTGGAACTTCCTTATCCTATCTTGTAATACTTCTTTCCTTTCCCCTTATTCACCCTTTGCTCTTCTCATCTTCTACTATAGGAGGTTGTCTTTTCCTTTTCCTTGGTTATTTATCTATCGCAACACCACTTGCGACCAACTCTATAGCCAATATTTTGGCTTTTGGTCTAGCATGATGTTATTCAATGTCTTGTTAAAAGCTTCTTATCACTGCCTTACATAGCATTTTGACTTTTATCCAATTATTGGCGGCTTCTAGACCTTCCTAACTTGGTTCAGCAAGTGATCTTATTGAATTTTAAGCATCCATCTTAAATATGTTGCTACATCAATTGCATTCACCTTACCCTTGTAATTTTTCTCATTGACTTCCCCCCTTTAGAAGGTACTTACACCTTTAGCTGCTTATACCTTGCTCTACGTCTCTATGTCTAGTCTCAATTGCATTCTATATCCTTCCCTAATCCACTTGGTACTGTATCATGTCTCCGTCTCTCTGCATATTTTATAACCTGATTATCCATATATGGAACCTTGGATAAATCACGAGGCGACGAGAACCTTTCCATATCTAATGTGATATCTCATCTTCTAATCGGTATTTAAATAATGTGACCCAGGAAATAACTCATCCAAGGCCACCTTCTATTTATCTTTATGAAAGGTTAATACTCACTGGTAGTCATCTCAAAGTTTAACTAGGCAACACTTGTATTCCGACAATGACTGTCTAAGGTTCTCTTAGAGTAGTAACTTTATTCCAACCTATATCCTTTGTTTCTTGGGGTGAATGGAAGTTGCACCATTTATTCCTTAAGTTTTCCATCTTTATCTCTAAGGGGTTCCATTATTTTTGGGGCGACGTTGTGTACACGCATCATTCCTATATACCTTGTGCCCCTTACTCTTACTATGTACCCAACATAGGCTTTCAACTTATTCAACACCTACCAAGTACGCCTTACTAGCGGTCTTAGTTTATCCCCATATTGTTGTATCATACCTTTAAATTCATACTTATGCATCCCCCTTTTAGTTCATACTAATATTCAGTTCATGACATCTATCTGGGGTGCTTCTGTTAGAATTTCTTTCTCCAATTAGTTGATGGAGAACTAATAAACTGTTATCATAGAACACTTTTCAACCACCATTAGAGGAAAACTAGAATCCCTTAGACATCCCAGTACTTCTTAACACTTAACTCACATAATCTCCCTCTGAGTCTATCCTCGAGTCATGAACAACTTATCTATTTTATAGTTAAGAATTGGGGGCTTGGTACTTTTTAAGAGAAGGGAAACTCAATCACTGGACATCTTGTCCTTCAACCTGAGCTTTTTTTTTCCACAGCACCAACACGGCTGGAGATACCGTGGTCTGAACTTTACTGCTCAGATAGGATTTTATCTCTCCAAAATAAAATTCCCCACGTAAAAAGGGTGGCCCTTATCAAAGATATGGAGAGCACTTCCTATAGATTTAGTTAACCATAATAGGGGTACTCGATATCAACTTCCAAGATATATTAAGAATCTATGTTTCATTCCCTTTCCTTGTTCTGGGAAAATTTTGGCAGAGTTTCCTTTATACTCCTTACTATCCCAAAACTTGCATGCAGAAAATACCAACAATGCCTCACAAGGTCAGCATATATATATTCATATCATATCACAGCCACACAGGGCTTTCAATATCATCTCATATCGCAGCCACACAGGGCTTTCAATATTAACAATAGTATGAAAGTAATGGACATACCTCGTATGTCCAAATTTACCTGCATCTGTTGCACTTCCCTGTCTACTTTCCTTTCAGGTTTTTTCCTTTACATTATAATCATATGTCAATACCTTACCCAACAGATATTTTTCATGCCTTTACTTACCTACGTGCTTCATAACTTTCCCATGTTGTTAAGTACTTCCTTCCGTCAATGTCGTCCTTCTGTTAAGATCCAAGGTTAGAATAAGGGATTTTCCTATGACTCGGATCTATAGCACGATCTCATATGTGAAAGAAAATTAATATCCTAAATGTCCTGCAGCCTCCTGCTTATAGATGTGCTGCACAACACATCAATAAGAAACACTCTATCAGACATGGTCTGCAGATAATCCAAGGAAGAACTGCTCTGATACCACTTCTGTCATGACCCAACCCTGTAGGCCGCGACTGAGGTCCGACCTGGACCCTCTTATGCATATCTTTCAGCTATATTAAAGTTGAACCATGTGTGATGTGATACTATACAAAAAACCCCAATGGGTCAAGAACTTTCTTATACACCTGTCGCTTCTTTCACCTATATCATAATATGAAAAGGCACACAAGCTGACAAGGCTCCCATAACACAATAAAATGTATAACATGACATACTCATAAATAACCCATATACACATGTCTACAGACCTCTAAAAGAATTAACTATATCATATGGTGGAATTGGGCCCCCGCCGTACCCCTAAATAAACCAATATATACATTAAATGACTAGCATCAAAAGTTAGGCTCCGAAATAGTGGAGCACTTCCAACATCGCTGAGTGAAAACCCAAAGCTGGCAGATCTCCAAAATGAACATCTTTACCTACGGGAATAAAATGCAGCCCCCCGAAGAAAGGGGGGTTAGTACAATATATATACTGAGTATATAAAGCATAACATAACATAACTGAGACAACACTGAAATAGGGGTGCAAGAAATGAGTATGACAGTTAACAATTCACTATACTTGTATCTTATGAAAAGAGGGCATATAGATCATCTTCACATATCACTCCCGGCCCGCTGTAGGACTCGGTGTTACCATATCTTTATGTACGGCATCATACCATCGTATATGGCATCATTTCATATATTACAAGTACCTCACTATGTTTTCATATATATGCCTATCTATCATATCCGGCCCTTTAGTGAGGGTCGCGGTGAAAGAGTGGTGTACATGTCATACCACACCCGATCCACTATGGGACTCGGAGCCATATTATATAGTAAAATATATCAAGGAACGTTTGGCCTAATCCATAATATAAAATAGTACTGAGGAACGTACGACCCAATCCATATTTTAAAATAATACTGAGGAACGTACGACCCGATCCATATTTTAAAATAATGACGAGGAACGTATAGCCCGATCCATATTTTCTATCATATCATCATATACATACCCAGCCCGGGATGCGATGATGAGCATCATCATGTACGGCATCATAGTATGCTTTACTTTATCATATACGGCATTTCATCATCGTATACTTCTACATATATATATAGCCGTCTCGGGACTCGGTGAGCGAAGACTAAAACTAGGCACGACCACTTTCTCGGCCCCCTTATGGGATTTGGAGGAAGATGGGTTACAACATGCTCAAGTATAGTAGTGAGAAACCATATGCAATTTACATAATCATCAGAGACTCGATGAAATAGTCAAGTGAACCATCACCTGAAGACCAGAGTAGTAATCATCTTAAGTGCCTTCTAAACACCATTCAAGATCGTATTAGCTGGAGTTTCAGGGATCGTAGACATGTATTGGGACAAGGTTAAACAGCTTATGGAAGTAGAGATGTTTGTCGTCGCAGAGACCTTAGGAATAGGAGCTGATGCATTCAATTATTATTCATCAGATAGGAGACTCGAGGGTAGTAGTTCAACTACTTAAAGCATTCTACTATCAAGTAATGAATAGAAGTCACAAGTTATACTCGGAGCTTATAACTAGAACTACCTCCACCTCATATCATATGCCATTGCATTTATACTTAAGTCATTCCAAAAGGAAGATGAGACAGGCCTTACAGATAATACTGTTCATGATCTAGTGGCCTTAAAAGGCAATAACCCAACTATTACAGGAGTCTTAACATCACAAAGTGAATAAAGTTTATGAATTACACTTGGAGTCTCACGAGTGAAATTATCCCCACATTTCATATACCAACCATTCATAACTTATACCTAAGACATGCCAAAAGAAAAGGAGAATAGCTTTACATACTTATGCCAAAACATGCTAAGAGAAAGCTTCACATACCTCTTACGAGTTACTCTTTATCACGTTCGCCTCGTCGTCCTTTGAACCTATTCAACATGGAAGAAATATGAATATCAACCATCCCTGACTTTTTAGCATCTTAAATTGCACACGAGTATTCATAGAACTCATTTCCTTGCTCGTCTTCTCGACTAGTTCTTTAGCTAGTTAAGGAGTTAACGAAAATCGAGCAGCACCTCCCCTATAAAATGCCCTATCCGAATTTCAAATTAGATACCTAATCACTACAGACAACTAACAAAAACAACCTGCAGCTCATATACAAATGAAACATGGCAATATTACACAACATAAGCTCCAAACAACTTGCTGAAAATTACGATACCAAAATAGGGTTTCTAGTCTTTATTTCACAAAACCTTTAATTAAACAAAACGAGGGATTGTGTGGCTGAAAAAAGCAGCCCCCACACCAATTTTAGAATAATTTTAGTCCCTGAAACACCACCACACACCTGCAGCAGCACACCACAAGCACAACACCTTGCTTCGACTACAATTTAACTATAGCGACTCCAATTTAGTTTGTTTCGAACGTCAAGCATATTTATGGAATTTTTATATTTCCAGCCACTTAAAAAACATTTAATACACTTCATAAAAACACCACAAACTCCAAATTGAATGGAAAGGTCTTACCTTACCCGAAATTGGCCAAAACTCGCCAAGCTAGCCTCGGAAGTTCCTTGTCGTGCTGAAACTTTAGCGGACTGTTTGTATCGCTTCTTCGCTGTCCCGAATTGAAATTTCTTGTTATTAAACACATTCATATCACCACGGTATACCTTAAATAATTAATTCATAGAACAAAAGTTGGAGGCTTACCCTTTGGAGACCAAACTCGTAGCCCTCTCTCTTTGGCTTTTTAAGTTTTCCTTCAACTTTCCCTTGTTTGTTCCAAGTGTAAAGCTGAAGATATGGTTCCGTAGGTATCATAAGATACATATATGCATCTCTAATTGGTTGAGGAACACCGTATATAATTAATTCATGGAGAAAAAGTAGAGAGCTTACCTTGAATTCTTCTAAGCCGTAGCTAGTCTCTCTTTCTCTCACATTTTCTCTGTTTGTTCTTGGCTGTTCTTGGCTGAATTTTTGGATGAAGAATGAAGTACTTAGTCACATAACATACATATATAGGGTGTCTTTGGAGGTGACACATGTCATCCCCATAGGGTGATACGTGTCCAGCCCCTATTGGGCCACGGATCCATGCATTGTCTCCTAGACTGCCATGTGTCCTTATGGGGCCCACCCCCAAGAAGGTGGGTCACATACTTGACCCCAAGCAAGTGAGTCACCTACTGCCTCATGGCACCATCCCATGCTGCCACATGGCGCCTCCCTTTGCTGCCATGTGTCATTCTCTCCTCTTCCCTGTGGGTTCATAATCGCGTCTCATTTTAAGAGCCCGTGTAATCTTTTCTACATAATTTTGGTATGTACTCAAGTGGATTAGGTATGAAAGACTTCTAAATTAGTAGCTTATGTAGGTAAATCGAGTTCTACGACTCGTTACTTGGCCTCCAACTCCTTCCGGGCTCTCCTAGCCCTATTTCCAACCTTCCATCTCATAGGGTGTCGCATTCTTCTTTCCTTAGAGTCGTTTGATGGTGTCGTAGATTATCTGACTCACTTAATAACTTTTAAGAAGCTTAAGAGACAGTTCGAGCTCAAGAGTATGAGGTGTAACACTCTTCATGGTAGGCAAGAGGCGGAGGAGATTCTCGATGTTGTTACTGATATGTTACGGGTCTTTCACTATGATGTTTATGTCTTACTTGATCGGGGTGAAAATTTATCTTTTGTTACTCCTTATGTGGTCATGAGATTTGATGTTATCCCCAAAATATTATTAGAGCATTTTTCCACTTATACACTCATAGGTGAGTCGGTTGCGGCTAAGAGGGTCTATAGAAATTTTTCAGTTTTAGTTTTTCACATAGTTACCTTATGTGATTTAGTTGAGCTTCATATAACTAATTTTTTTATTATCCTTGTTATGGATTGGCTATATGCATGTTCTTATTGTAGAACCTAAGCAATTAAGTTTCAATTTCAGAATGAGCCTGTCCTAGAATGGAAGGATAGTAATTCTGTGTTTAAAGGTCAATTCATTTTATGCCTTAAAGCTCAGAAAATGATTTCTAAGGGTTGCATCTACCATCTTTTGACGTTTAGGGATACTAATTCTAAATCCCCCACTCAAGACTCGGTTCCTATTGTTAATGAGTTTTCGGATGTATTTCCAAACAATTTACCTGGTGTTCCTCCCAAAAGGGAAACTAACTTTGGCATAGACATTTTTCTCAGTACTCAACCTATTTTCATTCCTCCTTATCGAATGACTCTGGCAAAACTAAAAGAATTAAATGATAAACCAATATTATCACAATTTGAGGGAAGTGTATTGTTGGAATAGCGGAGTTCGTGGCTATGTATCCAAATTATCAACAAGTTAAAGTTAAGCATCAAAAATTGTGAGGTTTAGCTCAATACATTAAGATTCCTACTTGTAAGTAAGAAGATGTGAATATGGACTTTGTAATGGGTTTGCCCCGTACTAAGAAACAACATGATTCCATTTGGATTATTATGGATCAAATGAATAAGCTGTCTTATTTTCTACCTGTTAAAATGTCTTATGGAACTGAATATTATGCTAAGTTGTATGTCCGTGAGTTGTTTAGACTTCAGGGTATTCCCTTTTCTATTATATCAGATCGAGGTACTTAATTCACTTCATACTTTTTGAATTCATTACAAAAGGGTCTTGGTACAAAAGTTAAACTAAGTACCACTTTCCACCCTCAAACTGATGATCAGGCCAAAAGAACAATTCAAACTTTAGAGGATATGTTGAGAGCGTGTGTCATTGATTTCAAGGGAAGTTAGGATGAGCATATACCATTGATTGAGTTCGCCTACAATAATAGTTATTACTCTAGCATCCATATGTCTCTTTTTGAAGCATTGTATGAGAGAAAATGTAGGTCCCCAGTGGATGGTTTGAAGTAGGTAAGATGTCCTTGATTGGTCCTAATTTGGTGATAGATTCTATGGAAAAGGTAAGACTCATAAGGGAGAGATTCAAGACTACTCAAAGTCATCAAAAGTCCTATTCGAATATTAGGAAAAGGGAGCTCGAAAGAAAAAGGGAACTCAAATTTAAGGTAGATGATTGGGTCTATTTAAAGGTTTCACCCATAAAGGGTATAATGAGATTTGGTAAGAAAGGGAAATTGAGTCCTAGGTATGTTGGACCTTATAAGATATTGAGGTGTATTGGCAAGGTGGATTATAATTTAAATTTACCATTTGAGTTGGCTATGGTTCACTCGGTGTTTTATGTAACTATATCGAGAAAGTTTATGGGTGATCCGAATTCCATTATACCATTGGAGGATGTGAGTGTTGAAGAGAATTTGACTTATGAGGAGGTTCTGGTGGAAATCTTAGACCGACAAGTGAAGAAGCTATGAAAATAAGAGGTTGTGTCAGTCAAAGTATTGTGGAGAAATCAACAAATAGAGAGTGCTACGTGGGAAGCGGAGAAAGATAAGATGAAATCATACCCACATATCTTTCCCTCTATCCAAGACTAAGGTAGTAAGTTGTTCTTATTCAAATTGATTGAACAACAATATATTCAGTTCCTCCTATGTCATTCATATACATGCATGTACATGAAAATTGATTTTAAGTTATATTTTACGTTAAGTTTGAAATTTTCATGTTCTATGCCTTTTAAGGTGTCATTGTATTCATGTTGAATTGCTAATCCTATTTCCGTTTCTTTCCTATAGGAGTTGAAGCTCATTTGAGGATGAATATTACCAAAGGGGAGATATTATAAGACTCTAGAAGTCGAAAAATTGGAATCAAGGGGGAATTTCCCAAAATGTGGACTGACTTCAAGTCCATGAGTCACTATATGACTCATAGAGATTCCTATGACCCGTAGGGTGAGTCCTTGAACCTGTTCAGGACCATCCCCAGGAGAATTCTTTCTACTCAACATTACAACTTATAGCCGTGTTGACGAGTCATAAGGACGACTCATAACAAAACTTTAGAGACCAATAATTTATAGGTTTTCAAAACCTGTAGGATGAGTTAGGTCTACAACCCATAATCCATATGATGAGTCATAACCATGACTCATAAGAACAGATCTGAGACCCTAAATCTCAGGGTCTCCTCAGATATGCAGCACAACTCAAATCTATGATTCGTAGACTTGAGGACGAATCCTAGAACCCATTTCATAGGGTCAAGTTTTGGGATTTAATGAAGGGTATAAAGGTCTTTTCTCAAGTTCGGTTTAATGAAACTAAAAAAATTTATGGCCAAGTTCATAGACTATAAACACACATCCCTTTAATATCCCCTCCTATTCTTTTCATTCTTCAAAAGTTTCCTAAGGCAAGACTAAGCAAATCCTCTCAAGGTTCTCGTACAATTTCAAGCTATGATTTCAAGTTCATCAAGTTTCTTCTTCAATTTCTGAGTGAATTCACCAAGGTATGTGGGGATTTATCCATGGGTTCCTTTCAACCATGGAGTCCCAAGGTTTCCTCAAAAGATCTCTTGAGTTTCAATTACTTTCTAAAACTAGTTTTGATGAATTGCATTGGGTTGTTTCAATTACGTTTTTAGTTGTTATCAATGATCATTGTAAGTGTGTGTTTACATTAATTGTATTACTTCAAGTTGAATTACGAATGCTCATGCATTAAGCTACTTCAATCAAGATTACGAGGTTCAAAGTTGATTTATATGAATTTTGATTATGAAGTTCTATAATTTTCAAAGAAAAGCTTTTATGAATGAGTTGAGATTCATGATTTAATGATGAAAGTTATAATGATGATCCAAAAAAGTTATTATGGTGTGATAAGGACAATTCTCATACAAATCATGTTTAATATGATGATAAGGACAATTCTCACCAAAGTTCATGGATTCGTATGAATCACTAAAGTTAATGAGCTACTCTAATAATTATTTTTATGATGAAGCTAATGATGATGCTTCTACTTCTTAATGAATTTTGTTGGGATATTGACTAAGCACCGAGGGGACTTATAGGTGGGGTTCGATCCAGTAACGTAGTTAGTTACCCAAGTAAATCCTAGTAGCAACTTAAAGTCCCAAACTATATTGCCATCGTAGGTTGCCTTATGGCTTAGCTAGTGGATCCATATATAGCTCACAAAGTTAAAGTTGTTCTCATGGAGTCTACTTTGGCAAGTAGCAACTCTCTTCTCGATGTGGATTTACATCGGATTCCATGTTATAGATTGCATTGCCTTAAAATGTCGCTTAAATGTCTTATCCCACACAAATTGTACGAAGAGATATGAGATTTACTATCACAACCCAACCTCGCAGGCCATGACTAGTGCCCAAATTGGACACTCATAAACACATTTGTTATCTATAATCGATCAACGCTCACATGACATGAAATTTATACGAAAGGAGCATCGTCTAAAAACTATCACATATATATATATACCAAAACAACCTATCTCCTGGGGAGTCACAATCATCAAAAGATAAGATTACACAGTACGTAAGCCGACAAGGCTGCCACTACGAATGGGAATGTCCCAAAACATAAGTCATACTAGTACAGCTAGATAACATCTATATACAATCCACACATGTGTCTACAGACCTCTAAGAGTATTAACAATATCACATGATGGGACAGGGCCCTACCGTACCCCTGAATAAACAAATATATATATTAAAGGGATCGGTACCAAAAGTCTAGGCTCCGGGACAATGGAGTACTTCAAAACTGCTGAGTGGAAATTCTAAGTTGGCGGATCCCTGAAACTAGTAACTATACCTATGGGCATGAAACACAGCCCCCCCAAAGAGAGGGGTTAGTATGACATATGTACTGAGTATATAAATATAAAATACAATAAAAAAGATCATATCTAAAGTAGAGGTTTCAGAACACAAGTATGATACTGTTACTCAAGAAATCACTGTACTTGTGCCTTATGAAATAAAATCACGCATGATTATATCATATATCATATCTATCCCATTATGAACTCGGTGAATCTCTCATATACATTAATATCATATTTGGCCCGTCATGGGGCTCGGTACCATTATCATATCATCATGTCATCATATCATATCATCATATATATATACCATATTCGGCCCTCTAGTGAGAGACTCGGTGAACAATGTAGTGAAGCTATGCACGAATACATACCCGGCCCAGAACTCGATGAAAGATGTGAAAACAGTATGCACGAGCAGAGTAGTTAGTAACCATATGCATTTAAATCATCATTTGAGACTCAATAGAATAATCAAAATGAACCATCATTTGAAAATCAAGACAGTAGTCATCTCAAGTACCTTTCGATTGTCATTATGAATTATACCAAACAAGAATTATATCAAAATAGGACGGCTGGAATCATACATATGTATCAAGACATAATAATATAAGTTCTAGAAATCAAGAACACTAGCCATAATAATATACATTCGTCGTTCGTTTGTTTCATATAGATCATGCCAAAAGAAAGAAAGGTTAGCTTTACATATGTTTAGCATTTACTTGCACACAATATGTATATGCTTCCCAATATTTTCTCAACCTATATTAAAATATTAAGCTACGGAAAGGCATAAAATGTACTTTATCGTTAGTAGGTTATATCTAAAAAGAAATTGGACAACACCTCTACTATACCGCTTACTTTCCCCACTTCCAAACCAGCCATACAATCACCAAGCAACATCAACAATCACACATTCAAATGTTATGTCAGGACAAGCCAAGATGATATTCAAAAATACCCCTAAAAACCCACATAACATTTGACTTTCGTTAATTGTCCACATGACGACTACGGTGCTATCGAATTACTCTTAATAGGCTTGAGCCATCACACCTTATCGAAATGATTTATAGAAGCCCAACAGTTAACCATATAATGCATAATCATAACTACTCTTAATCCTTCAATTCAACACAAGAAGCCACACGTTACAACTAATCCAATCTAATTCAAGAAACTCCAATTCTGTCCATTTTTAATACAAACACTAATCATGGAGTTTTCTTACTTCCAATTCCATTTAATATAATTTAATCTCTTCATTATAACATCATTTCTAGAATAAGTCAGCCCACATGCATAACATCCGACAACAATCCAAATCCACATACAACTACTACATCTTCATGTTATCTTTAATAATCCATAGTCTTAACATTTTTATCGAAACATTGCTACAACAACCCAACCAACATACAACGCAACATATAATCTTAACTATCATTAATCTTCCAAGCTCAACAAGAACAACAATAACATACCAAAATAGCCCCTAATTAACCACATAAAGATGCTCAAAAACCTTATGAACCCCTACAACACCCACCTCCAATTTTTATACGTTATTTCATACAATCTTTTTATCTATTTTAATGACATATAGCAGCAGCCCCGTGATAGAAATATCACTCATTTAAATGTAAGAAAACTATATTAATGTTACACCAAGTTCCACAACAGCCCACAAATATCATACCAAACAGCTCCAAAATATATACAATATCTTCATACACTTTATTCTTCCAAATTCAAGAACAAAAACTCATCAACAACATCAAAACAATATGAACCATTATTATACATTATCTCTCAGCTAATTCCATCCATTTAATCCAACTAAAATAGCCCCTTAACCCATAAATCTCAACAAATCAACAAATGAGTTTATAATGTTATTTTCTCCGTTCTAATTCGTTAAATGTGACTTAAAAAAATCTTTTTGATGGCTTCCACTTTGAATTGGCTCAAGGGTCCTTCTTGAGTTGTGTTTAACTTCACATATATTATCCATATAACTTGTCATTTACAAAAAAATCATGTCATTTTAAAATTCAAAATTAAAAGTACTTGAATTTATGTCCATTAGCTCACGAATAGTCCAATGTGAAAAAATATAGAATATAACATCCTTCCTCCCTTTAGAACATTCGTCCTCGAATGCTAAACTCTCCTCATAAAGTCTTATAAGGATTTTGGGGGAATCTCTTTCATTGATACAACATATAGTTTCATCTATCAATCAATATAATCAATTTAGAGGTTTAGATTACTTGTAGGCGTAGGGAAAAAGTGAGGATACTTATTCTTCATCTCCTCCTCGGCTTCCCAAGTCATTTTTTCTCAATTATTGTTTTGTCATAATACCTTGACGGAAGCCACATCCTTAGTTCGCAACCTTCTAATCTACTGATCCAGGATGGCGATAGGTTGATCCTCATAGGATAACTCCTCTGTTACCTGGACATTATCTACGGGAAATATTCTAGAAGGGTCGCCTATACATTTGCGAAGAATTGGCACGTGAAAAACTGGATGTACTGCTTCCAAATCAGATGGTAGTTCCAACTCATAGGCAACCTTACCTATTCTACGAATAATCTGATAAGGGCCAATGTATCTCAGGCTAAGCTTCCCTTTCTTGTCGAATCTCATTACCCCCTTCATGGGAGACACCTTTAAAAATACCCAATCATTAACCTGAAACTCTAAGGATTGATATTGATTATCTACATATGATTTTTGTCAACTCTGGGCTACTAATAATCTTTCTTGAATAAACTTAACTTTATCTATAGCTTGCTGAATCATATCTGGGCCTATTAGTTTAGTCTCACCAATGTCAAACCAACCAATAGGTGACCTACACTTTCTGCCATACAAAGCCTCATACGGGGCCATTTGGATACTAGAATGGTAGCTATTATTATAAGCAAACTCATTAAGTGGTAAATGATCAGCCCATCTACCCTAAAGTTAATAACACATGCCCACAACATATCTCCTAGCGTCTGAATAGTACGTTCAGCCTGTCCATCAGTCTGAGGGTGAAATGTTATACTAAGATTCACTTGTGTTCCTAATCCCTTCTGGAATAATCTCTAGAAGTTAGCTGTAAATTGAGATCCTCTATCTGAGATGATAGATGTGGGAACCCCGTGGAGTCTTACTATCTCCTTGATATAGAACCTCGCATAGTCCTCAGCTGAATATATAGTCCTGACTGGAAGAAATGGGCTGATTTTGTCAGCCTATCTACAATAACCCATATGAAGTCATACCTCTATGAAGTGCGAGGTAAGCCTGTAATGAAGTCCATATTAATTGCTTCCCATTTCCAAGTCGGGATTTCTATCTCCTGTAATAGTCCACCAAAGTTCTGATGCTTAATCTTAACTTATTGATAATTTAGGCATTGGGCTATAAACTCTGCTATGTCTTTCTTCATGCCATTCCACCAATATAAATATCTAAGGTCGTGATACATCTTTGTTGACCCTGGATGAACAGAATATTGGGCATAGTGTGCCTCTCCCATAACCTATTATCGTAGCCCTGCAATCTCAAGTACACATAATCTTCCCCTATATCTTAGCACTCTGTCAGGTATGACCTCGAATGAGTTCTTTTCATTCTGAAGGGCTGCATCCCTATACTGTGCCAGAATATAATTTTCATACTGGCGTTGCTTTACCTCTTCTATGATAGAGGACTCAGCAAATCCTCAAACAGAAACTACACCATCACTAGAATCAGCCAAATGGACTCCAAGGTTAGCTAACTACGGCTGAATGCATCTACTACAACATTTGCTTTTCCTGGGTGGTATAGAATATCAACATCATAATCTTTCAGCAATTCTAGCCACCTTCTCTGCCATAAATTCAACTCCTTCTACATAAAGATGTATTGAAGACTTTTATGATCCGTATAAATATCAACATGTACGCCATATAAATATACCTCCACATTTTCAAAGCATGAATTACTACTGTTAATTCTAGATCATGAGTTAGATAATTTCTTTTGTGCTTTCTTAGCTGCTGGGAGGCATAGGCTATGACTCGACCATAATGCATTAATATACAACCTAGACCAACACCGAAAGAATCACAATAAATAACATAGCCATCTGGTCCTTCAGGAAGAGTTAGAACTAGGGTCGTAGTCAACTTGTCTTTCAGCAACTGAAAGCTTCTTTCACAAGCATCGATCTACTAGAACTTAGTTGCCTTCTGAGTTAGCCTTGTTAAAGGCGTTGAAATCAAAGCAAACCTCTCTATGAATCTTCTGTAATATCTTCCTAGCCCAAGAAAACTATGTACCTCTGTAGGTGTCGTAGGTCTAGGGCAAGTCTTTATGGTATCAATTTTCTCTGCATCTACTTGAATACCATCAGCTCCAATAATATGCCCCAAAAACGCTACTGAAGTCAACCAAATTCACATTTAGAGACTTAGCATACAACTTCGGGTGCTGGAGCACCCCAAGTACCATCCTCAAATGATTAGTGTGCTCCCCTTCCGATCGTGAGTAGACTAGAATATCATTAATAAATACATTCATGAACAAGTCTAGGAATGGCTTGAACACTCGATTCATTAGATCCATAAACACTGCTGAAGCATTGGTCAGCCCAAATAACATCATCCTAAACTCAGAATGCCCATATCAGGTCCTGAATGCAGTCTTTGGAATATCTTCCTCCTTTACCCATACCTGGTAATAGTCCAACCGCAAGTTTATTTTCGAAAAACACTTAGCACCCTGCAACTGGTCAAATAAATCATCAATCTTGGGGAGGGGATATCTATTCTTTATTATCACCTTATTCAGCTACCTATAATCAATACACATTCACAGTGACCCATCTTTCTTCCTTATGAACAATACCGGTACTCCCCAAGGTGATGTGCTAGGCCTAATAAAGCATTTTTCTAATAAGTCTCATAATTGCTCCTTCAACTCCTTCAGCTCTATGAGTTTCATTCTATATGGAGGAATAGATATAGGTTGGGTATCTGGCAATACATTTATAGTGAACTCTATCTCCCATTCAAGAGGAAGACCTGGAAGTTCATCTGGAAATTCATTAACTATCGGAACTGACTAAGGAGTCGGTACCTCTGCTTCTAAGTTATGTACACGAACCAGATGATAAATATAACCCTTTCTAACCATCTTTCTTGCCCTGAGGTATGAAATATACTTACCCCTTGGTGATACTATATTGGCCAACCATTCTATGATTGTCTCTCCTGGTAATTGAAATTGAACTACTTTTTCTCTACAATCAACATTAGCTTAACAAGAAGCTAACCAATCCATGCCCATAATAACACCAAATTATTTCATATCTAACTCTATCAAATCTGCCTTGGTGTGACGACTATATATAATCACTGAACAATCTCTATATACTTGCTTGGCTATAATAGAATCTCCTACAGGTGTAGCTACCTCAAATGGTTCTATCAATTCAGGTTTAATTTCGATTCTATTAGCAACAAATGGAGATATATATATGATAAAGTAGAGCTTGGATTTATCAATGTATATACATCCCGAGAGAAGATCAATAGTATACCTATAACCATATTTGGTGACGCCTCATGGTTCTGTCTGCTAGCCAATGCATATATGCGGTTTAAAGGACCGCTAGAGTTAGAAGATCCACCGCGGACTCTTTCACGACCTGCTGATATCTGAATACCCTTCCCTATAGGGGGTATAGCTACACAAGAAGATGAACCAGCAACTGACCCTGTTGGTTGAGATGCACCACCTAGATTACCCCTGAATGGAAAATCCCTTATGATATGGCCTTGATGACCAAAAGAATAACAAGCACTATTAGTGATACAACACTCCCCAAAATGGGTCCTACCACAATGAGAACACCAAGACAAAGGTGGCCTCAACTGACTCGATCCCCTGGGCATCTGTGAACCTGAAACCTTAGAGCTTTGAGCCACTCCTAAATACCCTGTACTATCAAATCTCTTACCTGTGAACTGTAGGAGTGCACTCTGGGATGGCTGAGAAGGATACCTACTATATTGCTGAGGCTACCCGCCTTAAAACTCACCAGAATAAGCAGCTAATTTAGCTCTCTTACACTGGCCTCGGTCATGATCTCTATTAGGCTGACTCCCTTTATGTCGATCCTCTACCCCCTAGGTATATGCCTGTACCCGAGCAATATCCATACCTAGCTAAGAAGCCATTGCCATACAATTATCAATCAAATAACGATCCATCCCTATCACATAATAATACACTCTATTAGCCATATTAGCTACAATAATGGTGCATATCTCGCCAATGAATCAAACTCAAGGCTATAGTCTCTAACACTCCTGCTATTCTGCCTCAAATGTAAAAATCTATCTACTCTGGCTCGTCTCATATCTGGAGGTAGAAAGTGGCCAAGGAAGGCCTCCACAAACTCACCCTACACTGTTGGAGGAGCACCCTCGCCCCAAGATAACTCCTAGGACTCATACCAATCAATAGCTACATCACGCAGTTGATATGAAGCTAACTCAACAGACTCAGTCTCAGAAGCCTTAATTATCCTCAACGTACGCTGCACTTGTCGGATAAACTCTTGCGGATCCTCTGTGGGCTTTGACCTGTAGAACTCTAGGGGATTACAAGTCAAGAAATTACAAGCCCTTAAACTATCATGTCTATCTATATAGTCAACCCCCAATCTATGCCTGCAAGCCTGCCCTGCCAGTATTCTTGTTAGTAACTAAACTGCATCTCTCATAGCCCTATCCTCTGCCCCTGAGTGAGAAGCTGGAGACTCAGGCACTGGAGCCTCTAGAACTAGCGGTAAATCTGCCCCCTGATCCATGGTTGTAGCTTCTTCTCTAAGCTTCTCTGGTGGTGGAGTAATAGAGTTCGCCGACTGGAGCACAACCTTAGGCATAGACTAGGCACGGGCCCTAGTAACTCTCGAGGTCTAGGTAGTCTCTCCTCCTACTGACTTGCCCTTCTGGACAACTGTCACTTTCCATGGAGGCATTGATGTAAACATAATAATATGTTAGGGAGAAATTATCCTAATAACACAACTCTATCGTAGGATTTAAAGTAAAAAGAAAGGATAAGATCCTAAATGTCCTATAGCCTCCTGTTTATAGATGTGGTGCAAAATACACTAATAAACAAGACTCTACTAGACACTGTCTATAGACACTCCGAGGATGAACCGCTTTGATACTACTTTTGTCACGACCTAACTCCGCAGGCCGTGACTAGTGCCTGAATTAGACAATCATATACACACCCATTATCTATAATCAATCAACACTCACATGAAATGAAATTTATATGGATGGAGCGTCATCTAAACACTGTCATATATATATACATACCAAACCCACCTGTCTCCTAGGGAGTCACAATCGTCAAAAGATAATATTACATAGTACGTAAGCCGACAAGGCTGCCACTACGAATGGAAATGTCCCAAAACATAAGGCATACTAGCACAGCTGGATAACATCTATATAAAACTCACACATGTATCTATAGACCTCTAAGAGTATTAATAATAGTATATGATGGGACAGAGCCCCGTCGTACCCCTGAATAAACAAATATATACATTAAAGGGATCGGTACCAAAAGTCTAGGCTCCAAGACAATGGCGCACTTCAAAACTGCTGAGTGGAAATCCTAAGTTGGTGGATCCTCGAAATGAGTATTTGTACCTGCGGGCATGAAATGCAGCCCCCGCCCTGGAGAGAGGAGGCCAGTACGACATATGTACTGAGTATATAAACATAAAATACAATAAGAAAGATAATATCTAATAGGATACAAGTATGATACTGTTACTCAAGAAATCATTGTACCTGTGCCTTATAAAAATAAAATCATGCATGATTATATCATATATCATATATGGACCATTATAGATTCGGTGAATCTATCATATACATGTATATCATATTCAGCCCATCATGGGGCTCAGTGCCATCATCATGTCATCATATCATATCATCATATATTTATATACCATACTCACCTCTCTAGTTAGGAACTTGATGAATAATGCAGTGAAGCTGTGCATGAATATATACCCGGCTCGGGACTCGGTGAAAGATGTGACAACAGTATGCACGAGCAGAGTAGTGAGTAACCATATACATTTAAATCATCATTTGAGACTCAATAGAATAATCAAAATGAACCATCATTTGAAAATCAAGACAATAGTCATCTCAAGTACCCTTCGACTATCATTATGAATTATACCAAACATAAATTATATCAAAATAGGATAGCTGTAATCATACACATGTATCAATACATAATGATATAAGTTCTAGGAATCAAGAACATTAGCCATCCTAGTGTATCTAAGAATAAGAGCTTCTTTAGAATTTATACATTCGTCGTTTGTTTGTTTCATATGGATCATGCCAAAAAAAATGCTTAGCTTTACATGCCTTTAGTGTTTACTTGCACACAATACGTATATGCTGCCCAATATTGTCTCAACCTATATTAAAATGTTAAGCTATGGAAAGGCATACAACGTACTTTATCGTTAGTAGGTTATTTCTAAAAAGAAATTGGACAGCACCTCCCCTATACTGCTCACTTTCCCCACTTCTAAACCAGTCATACTATCACGACCCAATCCCGTAGGCTATGATTGGGGCCTGACCTGGACCCCCATCTATATAATTGTCAAATATAAGAACTATACACCAGAACCCCCGTGGGTGATAGCATATTTAAATACATATAGCCTCTTTCATTTACATCATGTCATGAAAGGGCACGTGATCCGACCGGGCTACCTCAACATAATAACATTTACAATATGCCGTATAGGCACCACTGAAACAAAGTCGTAACCAACCCACATACATATGTCTACATACTTCTAATAATAGCAACGGTAATATATGGAGGGACAGGGCCCCCGCCATACCCGTGACTAAGAAAAAGCAAGCATATACACCAAGGATTAATACCAAAACTAGGCTCTGATACAATGGAGCTTCTTCCAAACTGGCTGAGCAGAATCCTAAGCTAGCGGACTCCCAAACCTGTGTCTATACCTGCAGGCATGAAATGCAGCCCCCCCCCCCCGAAGAAAGGGGGGTCAGTACGATATATGTACTATGTAAAGTATAAAACATCATAAGGATATTACAGTTTCCATAGGGACGCAGGGGATAAGTATAACATTTAACAGTGTACTGTACCTGCACCTTACAAAATAAGGTCATGTATACTATTATCACATATCGTATCCGGCCCGCTCGGGGGCTTGGTGTTATAAATATTCCATTAGGTCATCATATACATGTATGTGTCGTACCCGACCCTCTAGTGAGGGACTTGGTAAGCAATCATACTATCATAATAATCATACCATCATATATCGTACCCGACTCTTTATGGGACTCGGTCGTACCCGGCCCTCTATGGGACTCGGTGAATGCTCATATCATCGTATATCGTACCCAGCCCTTTATGAGACTTGATCATACCTGGACCTTCATGGGACTCGATGAATAACCATGTCATCATTTATCGTACCCGACCCTTTATGGAACTCGGTCATACCCAGCCCTTCATGGGACTCGGTGAAAAATGTATTAACAGAATGTATGAGTAGAGTAGTGAGGAACAATATACAATTTAACTCATCATCTGAGACTCAATCAAACAGCCAAGTAAACCATCACTTGAAGACTAGAGCAATAATCATCTCAAGTACCCTATGAAATATCGTTAGGGGTCATATCTACTGGAGTCTCAGGAATATTAGACGTATGTCCAGTCAAGGCTAAACAACTCATAGAATAAGAAACGTTCGTCATCGTAGAGACCTTAGGAGTAGGATCTTATACATTCAGGTAATATTCAGCATATAGGAGACTTGAGAACTATATATTCAAACGTGACTAAGAATCATGGATCATGTCTTCGCATATGGAAGGCTCGAGGGTGATAGCTTAACTACCTTAAGAGCCTTAGCATTTAGAAGTGAACACGGGTCACGTGTTATACTCAGAGCTTACAATTGGAACTACCTCCACACTCATATCATATCATATCTCATTTCATTTAACTTTAAGACATCCCAAAGGAAAGGAGCAATAGGCTCTACATATATTACCTTTTATGATATAAAAGCCTTAAAAAGGCAATAGCTCAACTATTACAGGAGTTCTACCATCACAAAGTGGATAAGAATTATGAACTGCAATAGGATCTTTACGAATGAAATTATCCCCATGTTTCATATACAAACCATTCATAACTTATATCTAAGAATGCCAAAAGAAAGAAGAATAGCTTCACATACCTGTAGTAGCTCGATTGTAGTCCAGCTTGTTTGGTTTCTCCTTCAACCTATTTAACATGAGAGTAATAACAAGATTACTAACTTTTAACTTTCCAGCTTCCAAATTTATACTCAAGTATCTATAGGCACCATTTCCTTACTCGCCTTTCTCGACTAGTCTATTGGCTAGCTCCAAAGTTAACAGAAATCGGGAAGCGTCTCCCCTATTACTTTCCCTATCCGAATTTCTAATTTTAACCTCTAACCTTAGCATCCATATCAAAAACAACAATCAGCAGACATACACCACAAAATCATTACCATATCACATAACACAAGTTCCACACAACTCACCCAAAACTATGACGCCAAAGTAGGGTTTTAGCTCTTTATTTTGCAAAATCTTTCACCATACAAAATGGAGTATTACGAGGCTGCAACCAGCGGCCTATATACTCATATTTAACCATGTTACATCCCTTCAACATAGATAAACCACCTCAAAATACAACACCATGCTAACGACAACACTAGCCAAACTTTAACTTGCTAGAATAGCGTCGAAACAGTCCCTACATGACTTGCAACATACTTCAGCTGTAATGTGCATATTTTCAAGTTTCCAACTCATATTTATACACCCACAACATTTATAAACACTTTCCCAAATGTGAGAGAAGAGAATCGAGCCATACCTTAACAAACAACTTCCCCAAACTTGCTAAAAATTGACTTTAAGAGCTCTCAGCGTGGCTGAAAAGTTGGTGGCTGCTCGTTGCACTCTTTCGCTGCCCCAACTATTAATTCATGTTGTTAACACATTTATCTAGTTAAAGAATACCTTAGATAATTAATTGACGGAATGAAATTGAGGGCCTCACCTTGCTGCCATGATCGTTTCTCTCTTGCTCTTGTTCTCTTCAAGTTGCTCTCACTAGTTCTAAGTAACAAGCTGAAAATATGTCTAAGTACAAAGCTGAAAATAAGAGCCCTTAGTCATTACATAGGGTTTTATACCCTTCCTTTAGGAGTGACACGTGGCAGCCCCCTAGGGCGCCACCTCATCCATGTATCCAATCCAAAGCTACCACGTGGCAGCTTGGGGCCCACCCCAAGTAGGTGTGTCACCTACTTAGTCTAAGTAGGTGAATCACCTACTTGTCACCTACTTGCTTCTTTTCGTAAGTTTGGAATCTAGTTTTTGCTCCTTTTCGTGGGTTCGTGGCCTCGTCTCACTTTAAGAACCCATATAATCTTTGCTACTTAAGATCGACGTGTACTCAAGTAGCTTAATTTTATAAGCCATCTAAGTTTGTAGCTTACACAAGTAGGTTGAGTACCATGACTCCTTATTTGGCCTCCAACTACTTTGAAGCCTTCTAGACCTATTTCCAACCGTCACTACTCACGTAGAACTTCATAAATAATGTGGACCACATAGCAATCTTTTAAAAAAAATATGCTCCAATGTACCAAGGTGCGGGGTATAACACATACAATCAACAAGCAATATCAACAATCACACATTCAAATGTCATGTCAGGACAAGCCAAGATGATATTCAAAAATACCCCTAAAAACCCACATAACACTTGACTTTCGTTAATTGTCCACATGACGACTACGGTGCTATCGAATTACTCTTAATAGGTTTGAGCCATCACACCTTATCGAAATGATTTATAGAAGCCCAACAGTTAACCATATAATGCATAATCATAACTACTCTTAATCCTTCAATTCAACACAAGAAGCCACACGTTACAACTAATCCAATCTAATTCAAGAAACTCCAATTCTATCCATTTTTAATACAAACACTAATCATGGAGTTTTCTTACTTCCAATTTCATTTAATATAATTTAATCTCTTCATTATAACATCATTTCTAGAATAAGTCAGCCCACATGCATAACATCCGACAACAATCCAAATCCACATACAACTACTACATCTTCATGTTATCTTTAATAATCCATAGTCTTAACATTTTTATCGAAACATTGCTACAACAACCCAACCAACATACAACGCAACATATAATCTTAACTATCATTAATCTTCCAAGCTCAACAAGAACAACAATAACATACCAAAATAGCCCCTAATTAACCACATAAAGATGCTCAAAAACCTTATGAACCCCTACAACACACCAAGCAACCCACCTCCAATTTTTATACGTTATTTCATACAATCTTTTTATCTATTTTAATGACATATAGCAGCAGCCCCATGACAGCAACTTCACTCATTTAAATATAAGAAAACTATATTAATGTTACACCAAGTTCTACAATAGCCCACAAATATCATACCAAACAACTCCAAAATATATACAATATCTTCATACACTTTATTCTTCCAAATTCAAGAACAACAACATATCAACAACATCAAAACAATATCAACAATTATTATACATCATCTCTCAGCTAATTCCATCCATTTAATCCACCTAAAACAACCCCTTAACCCATAAATCTCAACAAATCAACAAACGAGTTTATAATGTTCTTTTCTCCGATCTAGTCCATTAAAACTCTAAATAAACTTGTTAACAATGAAAAGGGGACTTTAATATTAACTCAAGTGTGCAGAAACCACATTAACTCTTCTCTTTCTTGGCTGATTTTTAGCTCAAATTGAAGGCAACAAGACGTACAATACTTTTATCTTCATGAGCTTCGAGATTCGGGGCTTAAATTGTGGTCAATTTTGGTGTTTTTCTTTAAGATTCTCCTCCCTCACTCTCTCTGGAAATTTTTGGACATTTTTGATCTGAAAGCTGAAGGTAAAAGCTAAAAAATTCCATTTAATGGCATGGGTATTGGGCGTGACCTGAGTTGGAATCGGGTTGGGCCGAATCTATTATTCAGTTCGACCTTTCTGCCTTAAAACATCCATATCTTCTTATATTGATATTCCATTTTGACCCACAACCTATGGGTGGAAAGATATTTCAATTATATAAAACTTTTATTTTGAGAGTTTTCCTAAATTCCCACATGCTGAAGGGGTTATGGCCTCCCAAAGTTAGATCACCCAAAAACGTGACTTAAAAAAATCTTTTTGATGGCTTCCACTTTGAATTGGCTCATGGGTCATTCTTGAGTTGTGTTTAACTTCACATATATTATTCATATAACTTGTCATTTACAAATAATTCATACCATTTTAAAATTCAAAATTAAAAGTACTTGAATTTATGTTTATTAGCTCACGAATAGTCCAATGTGCAAAAATACGGAATATAACATTTACCATGAGGTTTTATGATGCATTGACCATAAGTTTTCATAAGCTTTAGGCTTTATTCATGTTCATTATGATTGCTCATGCATCCTATGTCATATTGCTCATGTTCTATTATTTGTTCATGCATATCACACATACTTAGTACCTTCTATGTACTAACACATATTTTGCCTATAGTCTCATAATGTAAGGGCCAACGACCACGTTCATCCTATTTGTAGCTGGTCAAAACTGTACTCAAACCTCTATTTTGGAGTTTTTCATTTCTAAAGGGAGTCCGAATGGTGCCACACTATCAAATTAACGATGAGAAGGTCAATACGAGCGAAATGGGGCATGGGACCCGCGTGCAGAATGACAAAATCAACTTTGTCACAAGATCCCAAATAGATCAAGGAACTTATCCCCCCAAAAAAGGGCACAATATGAGCACTAATGAGCTCAAATCAATCCCACCTCAATTAAGCTCAAGAATGATCAATCACCTCAAGGAAGTCTTAACTTTAGAAATGCCTGTTGAAAATTGTTAATCACTGATATAACTGATACATAGTTCTTCAACGCAATCACGGGACCCATAAGGTCGCAATCGCGATTCATTAAAGTTATCTTGGCCTACTGACCATACATCGCGATTGCGATGGTCAATGGTTGTGACTGTGTCGACAAAGTAAGCTAGTCTTTGCGGTCGTGGGGCTCAGCTTACGTTCGCGATGAGGAATTATTGGTGCGCCAGCACCAGCTGCCTCTCAACTCAAAGTTGTGAAAATACCCCGACGAGGACTCAAGATTCATTCGAAACCACGTGAATGCAAATGAACTATGTTACCCCACAAAAATTGATATCCGAACTTAATGAAATCAACAAAATTACCAATGGAGGTCGTCTCGATATAACGTTGACCCTTGTCACACTTACTGTAACAACTCCTAAAATATTGTATGTCGGTATTTCAATTCTCAATGAAAATAATACAGCCTCTGTATTTTGGGCATAACTCTTCATAGGTTAGTCCAAATTAATTTATTCAAATTTCTGGGTAATCACAACATCCTTACCTACAACTTTCATGAAGAACATAACTTCAAATTCGGAGTATAAGTAGGTCAAATAAATTAATCTTTGCAAGATATAGTGCTGTGACGGAATTGAGTGTTGATAGAAGAAAATTCATATCTCACTGTAGGTTGCTCCAAATTGGTTGATTCTTGAACGATATGAAACTAGACTTCCATATCTACAATTCTTATGAAGACACCATATCCTAATAAGGAATTTATCTTATTCAAACACAGCTTCGAAAACGAGTATTCTGTTAAAAAGAACTCATCTTACCTACCATGGAAACATCTAGATGCATTTGACATCATGCATGACATAAATTGTCCTCCATTTAACATCATCTATGACATCAATATATTCCATTAAATTTTCAGATTTTTCTTTATAATTATTTTATTTATTGTTAGGTCCCTCTTTCCCACCTATAAATACCCACCTTATTTCCTCATTTTATTCATCAAGCTTTCTTAAGCATTTCTTCTCTCTATATACTTCTTCTCAAATATAGTTTTAGTTTTACTAGTATAAAAATACTACTCCGGTTATTCTTATACTCCGGGTAGTACACAAAATGCTCCGGTGAGAAGAAAAGGCTAGGGATCCAAGAGTATTCCAATTCGGAGTAAACCTTCGGATTTAAGGTATGTAAGGCTTTCATAGCATCGGATTGAGTTCGTCCATGCGCCCAATATTTAAATTCATTATAATTGAGTTATAGTTGAGTTTTATCCAAATCTTGAATTCTATATGAATTAATTCTTCTTCTATTGAGTTAGATATATTTATGCATTAATATTATTATTATTGTTATCTCTCATATTATTGGAATTATTGTTCATGGCTACTTTCCCATGAATCCTAATTGATTTGATGTTCATGAATATTTTTACACATGTTTTGAGTAAAGATGTTGGCTTTTTATTATTTTTATTGATAAAAAGAGAGTTATATGAATTAATACTATATATGTATTTTATTGAGTTTTGAAAGAGCAAAAGAGTTAAATTTGAATGAATTTGAGAAAATGATATTTTGAGCAAGATGTTTTGATGAGATGAAAATGATGTTTTGGGAAGTATAATGATTGATGAACATGAAATGAGATGAGTTTGATAATTTAAATTAAAGTCCAATGAGACTAGATGATGAGTTTAATATGAGCACATATTTTGGGAGTAGTATTGAGCACCGAGTTGGGTAAGAGTTTAATTTACTCAAACCCCAGAACTACGTAGCCAGCGTAGGATGGAGGCTATGCCTCTTAAGTCCCAAAAAGAGGACTTTGATGAATGGATCCAAGATGGTGATGTCCTTTACCCTGGAAAGGTATTGGATGGATGTGGCAACGACATCGCTTCGTTGTATCATCACTAGCTCATAAGTGATGGTTGTCGGTTAGAGAAACTCCCAACTGAGTAAGCATTGTTTATTACTATTATTTTTATATTTTAAACTTGCATTAGATATTGATGTTGAGATAATGTTGAGTTTTGAGCTGAGTTTTCTCGAGAGGAGTTTATTGATATCTGTCCTTACCTTCCTGCCATTTTACATACTCGTACATTCCACGTACTGACGTCATTCGACCTGCATCATTTTATGATGCAGATACAGGTGTTAGAGATCCTCAACAGGCGCATCGTTGAAGATCATTTCTTTTCAGCTATTTGGTGAGTCCTTCTTGTATTTGAAGGAACTCCTTATCCTTTTATTATTGTTGAGTGTGATGTTTCTTTTGAGGTAGCCATGGACATGTCATTGGCACCATCTAAGAGTATTAGAGGCTTCATAGACAGAGTCTGATGATGTAATCGGAGTAGTTCTCCTTAGAAACTACTTCTTATAAAAATTATCTATTTTTCCTTTGATTATGACTAACCCACATTAGTATTCTTAAGTCTTCCGCTGATGAATAAATAAGAAATGAGACCAAGTGGTTCTCTCGGAAGCCAGAAATGGTTTTTGAGTGTCGGCCACGCCTAGGGTACCCTCTCGGGGCGTGACAAACTTGGTATCAGAGCCCAGAGTTCAAGAGTCCTAGGGTGTCTATGAAGCCGTGTCTAGTAGAGTCTTGTTTATGGGTGTGTCGTGCACCACACTTATAATCAGGAAGCTATAGGACATTAGGAATTATTTCACTTCTTTCATAATCTGAGTTCGTGCGATAGAGTTTAACTCTATAAAATCTTTCTTTCTAATTCGTGCGTTTACACGTTTCAGACATGCCTCCTAAACGTTCAGCTAGTCAGAGGAACGCTGCCAGCACTGAGGTTCCACAGTCAGTGATGCCTCCACGGAGAACTAGGGGCCGACCTGCAAGGTCTACTGAGGTACCCCAAGTACCTACTGTTCAGACCACTCCTACTTCTGAGGAAGATTTTCGAGGAGCGATTGCTATGCTCACCCAGTTGGTGGCTGCTCGAAATAGTAGCCAAAGTTCACCAACTCCTAGCTCTAGCTATCAAGAGTCGTCTGCTGCCACGAGGATCAGAGATTTTCTGAGAATGAATCCGCCGTTCTTCACGGGAACTAACGTTGATGAAGACCCCCAAAATTTCATTGATGAGATGTGGAAGATACTAAAAGCGATGCATGCTACAGAGATCGAGGGGGTTGAGTTGGTGTCTTATCAACTCAAGGATGTGGCAAATGTCTGGTATAACCAGTGGGAAGAAAGAAGAGGTGAGGATGCAGAGCCTGCTCTTTGGGATGAGTTTGAAAGAGCATTTCTTGATAACTTCTTTCCCCAAGAGCTACGTGAAGCAAAAATTGAGGAGTTTGTGAACCTCAAGCAAGAGAGTATGACTGTGAAAGAGTATAGTTTGAAGTTTATTCAATTGTCCAAATATGCCCCAGAAATGATTCCTCATATGAGGTCTAAGATGAGGAAGTTTGTCTCTGGCCTAGGCAAACATGTAAAGAAAGAATGTAAGGCAATGTTAATGATTTCTGACATGGATTTTTCTAGATTGATGGTGTATGCTCAGCAGGTTGAGGATGACAAGAAAAAAGGACCGAGAAGAACACCTAAGCAAGAAGGCTAAGTCTGCTGGGCATGAGAATGAGCAGAAGTAAGGGAAGGGTAACAAGTCTTTCTTTCAGAAAAGGTCTTTCAATTATGCACCTTCCCCAAAAAATGCTTTTACACCTAATACCAGGTATGATCAGAGATCGCTAAGTCACCAAAACTTTCGATCTCAAGGTTCTCAGTCCCAATTAAGTATGGCTCAAGGTTCTAGAGGAAAACCACCATGTGCTAGATGTGGGAGGCTCCATTTGGGAGAGTGTCGTGTGGGCACCAATGCTTGCTACGGATATGGAAAGATAGGTCACTTCCAGAATAAGTGTCCTTCAAAAAGGCAGGGAGATGGAAGTAGTAGAGCTCAGTTTTCTTCTGCAGCTCCACAGAATAGAGGTAATCATAGAGGTGCAGCTTCAAGTGCAGGTGGGGGAACCAACCATCTGTATGCTATGGGTAGTCGCCAAGACCAAGAGAATGCACCCGATGTTGTTACTGGTATGCTCCGAGTCCTTTCTTTTGATGTGTATGCATTACTTGATCCGGGTGCTACATTATCTTTTGTGACTCCTTACTTGGCTAGTAAATTTGAGATCCTTCCTGAGTGTCTTCTTGAGCCTTTCAGTGTGTCTACTCCTGTTGGTGATTCTATCTTAGCTGAGAGGGTCTATAGAAATTGTACTATGTCAATCTATCATAGGGATACCATGGTTGACTTAGTTGAGTTGGACATGGTTGATTTTGATGTGATTCTTGGTATGGACTGGCTTTATTCTTGTTATGCTTCGGTTGATTGTAGGACCCGAATTGTCAAGTTTCAATTTCCAAACAAGCCTATCTTAGAGTGGAAGGGGAATTCTGTAGTGCCAAGGGGTAAATTTATTTCCTACCTTAAGGCCAAAAAATTAATCTCTAAGGGATGTATATATCATATAGTTCGAGTCAAAAATATTAATGATCAGACTCCATCTCTTAAGTCAGTTCCCATTGTGAATGAGTTTCCTGAAGTCTTTCCTGAGGATCTACCCGGAATCCCTCCTGATAGAGAGATAAACTTTGGTATTGATGTCCTTCCTGATACACAACCTATCTCCATTCCTCCTTATAGGATGGCTCCTGCTGAGTTGAAAGAGTTGAAAGAACAACTGAAAGACCTCCTAGATAAGGGGTTTATTAGGCCAAGTGTTTCACCTTGGGGCGCTCCTGTCCTATTCATGCGAAAGAAAGATGGGTCCCTTAGAATGTGCATTGATTACCGACAACTAAACAAGGTCACCATTAAAAACAAGTACCCTCTCCCCAGAATAGATGATTTATTTGACCAACTTCAGGGTGCCACATGTTTCTCTAAGATAGACCTCAGATCAGGCTATCACCAGTTGAAAGTGAGAGAATGTGACATCCCGAAGATGGCTTTTCGAACCCGCTATGGTCATTTTGAGTTTCTTGTTATGTCCTTTGGATTGACAAGTGCTCCAGCAGCTTTTATGGACCTCATGAACTGAGTATTCAAGCCATACCTAGATACGTTTGTAATTGTCTTCATCGATGATATTTTGGTCTACTCTAGAAGTAAGAGTGAGCATGCTAATCACCTTAGGATTGTACTTCAAACTCTTAAGGAGAAGGAGTTGTATGCTAAGTTTTCAAAGTGTGAGTTTTGGCTTGAGTCTGTAGCATTCCTAGGTCATATTATATCTGGGGATGGAATCCAAGTTGATACTCAAAAGATTGAGGCAGTTAAGAACTGGCCCCGACCCACCTCTCCAACCGACATAAGGAGTTTCTTAGGTTTGGCTGGTTACTACAGGAGGTTTGTTGAGGGATTTTCATCCATATCCTCACCATTGACTAAGCTGACTCAGAAGAAGGCTAAGTTTCAATGGTCTGATGCTTGTGAGAAAAGTTTTCAAGAGTTGACAGCTAGATTGACTATTGCTCCAGTACTATCCCTACCCGAAGGAACAGATGGTTTTGTAATCTATTGTGATGCTTCAAGAGTTGGGTTGGGATGTGTATTGATGCAGAAAGGTAAGGTCATTGCCTATGCCTCCAGGCAGCTTAAGACTCATGAGAGGAACTACCCCACTCATGACCTTGAGTTGGCAGCTGTGGTATTTGCTCTTAAGATTTGGCGTCACTATCTTTATGGTGTACATGTGGATGTGTTCACAGACCATAAGAGCTTACAATATGTATTCAGCCAGAAGGAGCTGAATTTGAGGCAAAGGAGATGGCTAGAGTTGCTCAAGGATTATGACATGAGCATTCTCTACCACCCAGGTAAAGCAAATGTAGTTGCTGATGCTCTTAGCAGGTTATCTATGGGGTGTACAACTCATGTGGAAGAGGAAAAGAAGGAGTTGGCAAAGGAAGTGCATAGACTTGCGCATTTGGGAGTTCAACTTATTGACTCTAGTGAGGGTGGTACAATAGTACAAAATGGAGCCGAATCATCTCTAGTTGCAGAGGTGAAAGAAAAGCAAGATCAGTACCCCATTCTTCTTCAACTGAAGGATGAAGTTCACAAGCAGAAGGTAATGGCTTTTACCAAAGGGGGAGATGGAGTGTTGAGATATCAAGAAAGATTATGTGTTCCAAGTGTTGATGGTATTAGGGAGAGAATCATGAAAGAAGCCCATAATTCTAAGTATTCCATCCATCCAGGTTCAACAAAGATATATCATGACTTGAGAGAAGTATACTGGTGGAGTGGAATGAAGAGAGATATAGCAGAGTTTGTGTCCAAGTGCCCAAATTGCCAACAAGTTAAAGTTGAGCACCAAAGGCCTTGTGGAGTAGCTCAGAATATAGAGATACCGGAATGGAAGTGGGAAATGATCAATATGGACTTCATTACCGGTTTACCATGAACCCGCAAACAACATGACTCTATTTGGGTGATTGTGGATAGGATGACCAAATCGGCCCATTTCTTGCCGGTTAAGACTACGAACACTGTAGAGGATTATGCCAAACTGTATCTTAGAGAGATTGTTAGACTGCATGGAGTTCCTTTGTCTATCATCTCTGATAGGGGAGCTCAATTTACTGCTCAGTTTTGGAAGTCATTTCAGAAGGGCTTGGGTTCAAGAGTGAACCTTAGTACTGCTTTTCATCCGCAAACAGATGGCCAGGCAGAGCGTACGATACAGACTTTGGAGGATATGTTAAGAGCCTGTGTCATTGACTTCAAAGGTAATTGGGATGATCACTTACCTCTTATTGAGTTTGCATACAATAATAGTTTCCATTCGAGTATTCAAATGGCTCCTTATGAAGCTCTGTATGGGAGGAGATGTAGATCACCAATTGGTTGGTTTAAAGTTGGTGAAGCTGAGTTGATTGGACCAGACTTGGTTCACCAAGCTATGGAGAAGGTGAAAACCATACAAGAGAGGTTGAGGACTGCTCAAAGTCGCCAAAAATCCTACACTGATGTTAGAAGAAGAGATTTGGAGTTCAAAGTGTACGATTGGGTATACTTGAAAGTTTCACCCATGAAGGGTGTGATGAGATTTGGAAAGAAAGGGAAGCTTAGTCCCCGCTACATTGGTCCTTATCAGATTATGAGGAGGGTAGGTAATGTAGCCTATGAATTGGAGTTGCCCCCAGAATTAGCTGCTATTCATCCCGTGTTTCACATCTCTATGCTTAAGAAGTGTTTGGGAGATCCTTTACTTGGTGTCCCAGCTGAGAGCATTGGGGTGAAAGAGAGTTTGAGTTATGAAGAGGTTCCAGTTCAAATTCTTGATCGTCAAGTTCGTAAATTAAGAACTAAGGAAGTGGCATCTGTCAAAGTCCTATGGCGAAATCAATTTGTTGAAAAGGCTACATGAGAAGCTGAAGAAGATATGAAGGCTAACTATCCTCATCTATTTGTGCCTTCTGATAACGATATTCAAGGTAATATTCCTTATTTCTACCTTTGAATCGATGTTTATTCTTGAGTTTGAGTCATTGACCATTTGAGTATCAGAGTTTTTGAGAAATTGATGTATTGATGATATTCATTCTTTATGTCTCCTATTTTCATCTTCATTCGAGGACGAATGATCCCAAGGGGGAGATATTGTAACAACCCCTAAAATATTGTATGTCGGTATTTCAATTCTCGATGAAAATAATACAGCCTCTGTATTTTGGGCATAACTCTTCATAGGTTAGTCCAAATTAAGTGATTCAAATTTCTGGGTAATCACAACATCCTTACCTACAACTTTCATGAAGAACATAACTTCAAATTCAGAGTATAAGTAGGTCAAATAAATTAATCTTTGCAAGATATAGTGCTGTGACGGAATTGAGTATTGATAGAAGAAAATTCATATCTCACTGTAGGTTGCTCCAAATTGGTTGATTCTTGAACGATATGAAACTAGACTTCCATATCTACAATTCTTATGAAGACACCAAATCCTAATAAGGAATTTATCTTATTCAAACACAGCTTCGAAAACGAGTATTCTGTTAAAAAGAACTCATCTTACCTACCATGGAAA
The DNA here is from genome assembly GCF_947179165.1 of Solanum dulcamara. Lineage (NCBI taxonomy): Eukaryota > Viridiplantae > Streptophyta > Magnoliopsida > Solanales > Solanaceae > Solanum > Solanum dulcamara. Next base: position 16,100,235 of record NC_077247.1, on the reverse strand, counting down.
CATCTAGATGCATTTGACATCATGCATGACATAAATTGTCCTCCATTTAACATCATCCATGACATCAATATATTCCATTAAATTTTCAGATTTTTCTTTATAATTATTTTATTTATTATTAGGTCCCTCTTTCCCACCTATAAATACCCACCTTATTTCCTCATTTTATTCATCAAGCTTTCTTAAGCATTTCTTCTCTCTATATACTTCTTCTCAAATATAGTTTTAGTTTTACTAGTATAAAAATACTACTCCGGTTATTCTTATACTCCGGGTAGTACACAAAATGCTCCGGCGAGAAGAAAAGGCTAGGGATCCAAGAGTATTCCAATTCGGAGTAAACCTTCGTATTTAAGGTATGTAAGGCTTTCATAGCATCGGATTGAGTTCGTCCATGCGCCCAATATTTAAATTCATTATAATTGAGTTATAGTTGAGTTTTATCCAAATCTTGAATTCTATATGAATTAATTCTTCTTCTATTGAGTTAGATATATTTATGCATTAATATTATTATTATTGTTATCTCTCATATTATTGGAATTATTGTTCATGGCTACTTTCCCATGAATCCTAATTGATTTGATGTTCATGAATATTTTTACACATGTTTTGAGTAAAGATGTTGGCTTTTTATTATTTTTATTGATAAAAAGAGAGTTATATGAATTAATACTATATATGTATTTTATTGAGTTTTGAAAGAGCAAAAGAGTTGAATTTGAATGAATTTGAGAAAATGATATTTTGAGCAAGATGTTTTGATGAGATGAAAATGATGTTTTGGGAAGTATAATGATTGATGAACATGAAATGAGATGAGTTTGATGATTTAAATTAAAGTCCAATGAGACTAGATGATGAGTTTAATATGAGCACATATTTTGGGAGTAGTATTGAGCACCGAGTTGGGTAAGAGTTTAATTTACTCAAACCCCAGAACTACGTAGCCAGCGTAGGATGGAGGCTATGCCTCTTAAGTCCCAAAAAGAGGACTTTGATGAATGGATCCAAGATGGTGATGTCCTTTACCCTGGAAAGGTATTGGATGGATGTGGCAACGACATCGCTTCGTTGTATCATCACTAGCTCATAAGTGATGGTTGTCGGTTAGAGAAACTCTCAACTGAGTAAGCATTGTTTATTACTATTATTTTTATATTTTAAACTTGCATTACATATTGATGTTGAGATAATGTTGAGTTTTGAGCTGAGTTTTCTCGAGAGGAGTTTATTGATATATGTCCTTACCTTCCTGCCATTTTACATACTCGTACATTCCACGTACTGACGTCATTCGACCTGCATCATTTTATGATGCAGATACAGGTGTTAGAGATCCTCAACAGGCGCATCGTTGAAGATCATTTCTTTTCAGCTATTTGGTGAGTCCTTCTTGTATTCGAAGGAACTCCTTATCCTTTTATTATTGTTGAGTGTGATGTTTCTTTTGAGGTAGCCATGGACATGTCATTGGCACCATCTAAGAGTATTAGAGGCTTCATAGACAGAGTCTGATGATGTAATCGGAGTAGTTCTCCTTAGAAACTACTTCTTATAAAAATTATCTATTTTTCCTTTGATTATGACTAACCCACATTAGTATTCTTAAGTCTTCCGCTGATGAATAAATAAGAAATGAGACCAAGTGGTTCTCTCGGAAGCCAGAAATGGTTTTTGAGTGTCGGCCACGCCTAGGGTACCCTCTCGGGGCGTGACACTTACACAATGCAACCAAAATATCAAAATGCAAAACACCACAAAATCATCCTGATCACCTTGGGATTCGAACCAAAGGTTCATCTAGACCAAAGTCGACATTTTGGAGCTAAGCGTATTGATGAAAATCTCATTTGAGCACTTTTACTAAGAATGTTAACCGAAGTCAAACCTTTGCCAAACTTTCAAAAATATCTCGCCTAATGGCTCAAACTTACGTTGAAGGCCTCAGGATCCGAACCAACCATGCCACTTCCCAAAATGGACCTTTACGAAGCTGATGGAACTGATGAAAATCTCATATGACATTAGATTCTCCGATGTTGATCAAAGTCAACTCTTTCAACATAAAAGCTTCTAAAAAGGAAAAAAAACTCACTCAAAACTCTTCTGACCACCTCGAGAAGCATGTCACACATCCCAACGCACTACAAACAATGCACAAAAGTTATGGGAAGGAGCAAAATTATAAAATTACAGAGAAGCAAGCAAATGACCACGAGGGTCATTATAGAAAGGAATATCCTACTTACAAACAAAGAAAGAAAGTTATGCAATTAAAATGTGATACATGTGGTAAAAATTTACCCGATAATTACATTCAAATATTTACGCTGATGTATACATCAAGCAAATAAACATCCATAAGTGGAGCCAGGTACGATTGGAGGATTCTTTTGAACCCCTTTGATGGACTATTACATTGTATATATATATTTTAAAATTTTTATTTTTTTATAAATAGTAGATGTTGAACCTCATTTGGCTTCTTCTTGTGTTGACTTTTTTTTTTAAATCTATTAGTGAAAATTCTGATTCTACCACTAAATGCATGCCATGGTTTGTGGTGAGAGCAAAAAGTTCCACTCGTGATTTTGTCCAAGTGCGTAGGTTAGTTTGAGTTGTGGGCTGAGGTTGGGTCGGGTTGGGTCGTGGCTTATTACCATGTGAATTAAGAAAAGGAAAAAGGAAAAGTTTATGTGGACTAAATAAAATGTCATGCCATATTTTGTTGGCCAAAAAGTTTGTGGACTAAATAAAATGTCATGCCATATTTTGTTGGCCAAATATTATTTAGGTGACTTGTTGAAAAGATAGAAGCCAAGTTAGGTGACCTTTCTGTTATTTAAATGAAATACTGTCAGATAATTATGAGTAGCTGGATGGCCAATTACAGTCTTTCAATCTAAACAAAATTCACGGTATATTATAATGAAATTTCTCCGCCTGATCAAATTTATAGAATTTGCTTATTTTAATAAAAAAAAATACTTTAAAAGATTTGCAATTTGAGTTTCGTCAGTTCATTTGAGAAGTGCCTTTTTAACATTGATAAACAAATTGCATTGGCCAATCTTTTCAAAAGCTACTTTTGAGTGTCGAATTAAAAAAGGCAGTACCAATATTCATTTTAAATGACTATTATCTAAATAGAAAAAAAGATTTAGATATTGATTTCAATTGAAGTTTTGTTTATTTAATTAAATGGAAAAGAAAACACAAAATAAAAGGTACATAATACAGTTTTCAATCAAAATCAAATTGTTAAGGTTAAACCCCTGGATAGCTCCTAAAGTTGGCACTAACTTTAACTTAGACACTTTAATTAAACTTTATTCATTTTAAACACCTTATGTCATGTCCCGATGTGTCATTTTATCACTTTTCGTGAATTTGGCACATGATGTGTATTGCACGATATTTGATCGTGTGAAAAGTACATTTTTATATATAATTTATTTTATTTTCCTTCTTCTTCTTCACCTTTTCTCTCTTCCATCAACTCCACTTTCCACCACCACATATCCACCATTTATCTTCATCTACCCTCTCTTCATTACCACCAAAACCATCTATTTTCATAATTTACTTTTTTTCCCCACCACAAGAACCACCAAATTTCCACTTTTCTAATCTATCTGTAACAACAATTCGAAATATTAAATTTAGATCTAAAATAATTTTCAATGAAACTTCATTTTCATATATCCACAACTTGAAAATTCTTATTGAATAAAAGTTATGTAATTTTTGTTACATATTATTTAATGTTTTCACAAAATTATCACAAAAATACATACAATGATAAGAAATAGAAAATATATTAAGTGTGAATCGGGGGAGTAGTTCATTGTAAAAAAAAGTTGATGATAGTGAATGAGTTGTGCTTTAAATTTGTGAAGAAGGGACCTTTTTGTTAAGATTCGGAGAATTTCCATCTTCAAGTCTTGAAGAAGGTGTTTTTATCCCCTGTGTTTTCTTCTTTGTCCATGAATCTTTTCAACATTAAAGTTTTTCAAAAAAATTTATGTGCTAAATTTTGATTGAAATGAAGTATAATGATATATTTGTGTTGCAATTCTTGATTTAAACATTGTTCCATCACTTTGAATTGAAGTAATTGAGATGAAAATTTGAAGACTCCATTAAAGCTCATTTGAAGCTTTTTGCAAAATAAACCCAAAAAATGATTTTGTTAAAATAGTTTTTACTTTTTTAAAAGACTAAAAATAATTATTTGAAATTTATTTTGGGCACTGGTGACAAATGTCATCATTTAATTTGACAATGTACACGTTATTCACGAGTGTAATATTCAGACACATTATATTTTGCTAACTGTAAAAAGGGTGTCAAAATGACACAGCGCTGCTTAACATAAGGTGTCTAAAATAAATAAAATTTAATTGAAGTGTCTAAGTAAAAGTTGGTGCCAAACTTTAGGGGTCACTGATGGATTCAGCCTTTTGTTAAACCAAAAAGAAGAAAAAGAGAAGAGCTTTTTATTTTATTTTTGAGAGATACATTATTTAAATTAATAAGAGATAATTTGGTAAAATAATTTTTTGATAAAAATACTTTAATCTTGAAAAATTAGTTGTTTGTCCTTCTTGAAAGAAATAGAAATTAATAGTTTATTCCTCACAGTTGTTCAAAACAACACTTTTCTTGTTTGCCACCTCAGTTTTTTAAATTTTTTGAAAAGGTTTTTGGCAAAAAGAGTTTACAAATCTTATAATTAGCTGATTAATCTTCAAACAGGTGGAGAACCTTCAAACAAAATTTAATGCATATATATATATGTACTCTGAATAAGGTATATGCTAAGATGGTATGGTATTCCAAAATTTTAGTTTGGTAATTTTGATTTTCGTTTTTTTAAAATATTATATTATTATTATTATTATAATATTAAATTATATCAGTATTATTTGGTATTTGAAATATGATTTTAATATACTTCAATTTATATATACTTATATAATAAAAATTTATGACTTTGATATTTTAAAAGCATCTCAATTATATTATATTAATACCTTAAAAATAGCCTTTTGTTTCGCTCATACTCCCCCTCCTTTTTATTGGTTGGGATGATTTTGGTAATATATGTTTGAGTCCGGAACTTATTTGAGCCACAAAGAGATAAAATTGACATAAATAAGCCACATTTTTAGAATTTAACTAAAATAAGCTTAGTGTCAATTTTTCTTTCATTTTATTAAAAAACAACTTAACAGTAAGCATTAAATTTTAAGATCTAAATTTTTAGTATAAAACAAAACTTTTTCTTGCATTTTATAAAATGTAATTTTTTCTTATACTTTATAAAGTATAACTATTTCTTGTGTCTCTCTATGCCTTTTGGCAATTTTTACAGTGTTTGTTATTGCTTACCACCATATCTGGCATATAATCTCCAACGCTTATAGCATTGGGAAACTGATGAATATTACTAAATAAATCCATGATGTCCGACTCGGCAAACTGATGAATATGCAAAGACTACAAAAATATCATGACCCGAATCTAGGTGTGATGGCACTCATCTCAATCCACCGAGATAAGTCAGCCTAAAACTCAACGAAAAGTAAATGCAGAAGTATTTGAGATGAAGCAAAGTTTAACTTAGTCAAAAATAAATAAATAATCTCAAAATCCCTCAAGACTGGTTGTCACGTATACAAGCCACTACTAAATTACCGAAGTACGAAAGAAAATACAGTCACAATGTCTTTGTCTCTAGAGTAGGACTAAAACATAATAAAAGAGTAAGAGGTGTCCGCTAAATGGATGTAACAGCTACCTCAACACTCGAGATGATAGCCTCGGACGTGGTAGAGAACACTAAGAGATCAAGAAGGTCCGGGCTCACAACCTACACAAGTGTAGAAGCAAGGGGTGAGTACCAAACAACACGGTACTCAACAAGTGGATAACTAAAACTAAGCAAAGCTCAATAAATACAAGTACTCCTATCCTCCCAACCGAACCTCCTTAACTACAACCTGCATAAAATCAGCCCAACTCTCCACTTGTACAATAATAACAGTAATACAGTCCACGAATACTCATCAATAGTCTCATCAATGAATCATATCAAGTCAAGTTCAGCATATACAGAACAATAAAGGGGTAAACACGAATTCACAAATATCAACAAAATGCGATGAAATGCAATGAGATGATGCATGTCTGTCCTATCGGTACACATCCGCTGAATTATAGTCCGAAATCCATGGGGGACATTTCTGTCCATGTAATCTGCCACGGAGCGTGTGGCCTGTCCCCTCAATATATATATCCTGCCACGGAGCGTGTGGTCCGACCCCTTTTGTTTCATAATACCTGTCATGAAGCGTGTGGCCCGACCCCTTTGTTTCATATTACCTGCCACAGAGCGTGTGGCCCGACCCTTTTTATTTCTTATCATTTTCAGTCTCACATAATATGTCAGAACCAATGCAATCAATTCATGTTCATATAATTCACGATAATAACATGACAACAATAATAATATTGTCTATCTCACATCAACATAGTCATTTCACATGTCCAAAATAAACCCATAATCACAACATATCAATTCCACCAATACATGTCATTAGATCACCATTTTATACCCCTCATCTCCATTTTTAAGGTCAATCATACAGTCAATAACCCAGTCCAGTTCTCATTACTCCCTAGTATATATGACACGAAAATACAAGCATCTATAAACTTAAACTGAGGTTTAGAAATTCACTTGCCTTAATTAATCAAGCAATTACATCGGTACTTGAGCCTTTCCTTTTCGTTGGGTCTCCAAATCAATGTAATCTAGTCAAATAAATAACCACAATAAGATTTTGAATTTAACAACACCCATATTATTATATGTCTAGCCTAGATCCAAAACCTACCCAAATCTATAATCAAGTTCTTAATGTTGACGTCAAATAACATATCAACTCTCATATTTCCAAATTTTAAGCCTAGGGTTAGGTTCTAATTTCCCTAATATCATAAATTTAATGTAATTCATAAAATATAATATACATAATATTTAATTATCTATTTTAATATATCAAAATTCAGGAACTAACTCATTCTATGTCATTGAAGTCAAATCTGAAATTTTCTTTTCGATTATGTTCACTCATGATAAAATAAACTCACATGTCAAATTTCAGCTAAAACGGATCGTTATTCGACCCTCAAGTCAAGATTTTATATGAAGAACCCTAGGGTCATATTTTCTTATTTCAACATTGTTTCTCCACCAATATACCCTAAAAATATATTCATAATCACATGAAAATTTAATGGAAAGGATGAGAATAATTACCTTGACGCTTTGGAATGAAAATTCCTATTTTTCTCTTCTCCTTTATTTTTCTTTTCTCCCTTTCTTTTCTTTCTTCCTCCGTATTTTTTTTCTCTCCAGTTTTTTTTTTGTTTGCGTCGCTGCTCTCTCTTTCTGTTTTTGTTACATCTGATGGCATTAGGCCATCAGATTTTATATATATATTATTTTATTTTATTTTTTCCTTTTCCAAACTAATTATGTATTAAAATTTATAAACCCTACTAACTTATTTTAATAAATATAAGAAAAGTGGTATATGGTATTAAATAAATTAACACTTTAGCCCATCAATTAAATTAATTCCCTAAAATTATCCCTCAACTAATTAAGCAAAGTTACCGAATAGTCCAAATAACCCATTAAAATTTTACGGAAAGGGTCTCATATGAAAGGAGGAGGACTCATTCTCAAAATGACCTAATGGGTCATTACAAAAAATTGTACGATAAATATTGCAAAACTATATAAAAAGACATAATTTAAAGTGTAAGAAATAGTTACACTTTATAAAGTGTAAAAAAAAAATTATATTTTACACTAAAATTTTGACGTTAAAAATTAACGTCTATGCTAAATTGTTTTTATAGAATGGAAGAAAATTCTACATTAAGCCTATTTTAATTATATTCTGAAAATGACTTATTTATTTTAATTTTATCTCTTTATGACTAGGTTCAGAACTCTATATGTCTCCACGTATTTGCTTTTGTCATGAGTCAGGTGGATAAGTGGCAGAGTCAGGCACGTAAAAGAATTCTAAAATATAAAAAAAAAGTAATAATTAATAATTCCTCATTACTTTTGAGCAAAATTTTGTAAGTTTGATTTCCATGTTGTCATCCTCTAATGTTTAATGGGATAATCCACCTCAAAATAGGTAGAATTTTCACTGTTGTGTGGTAATGGTATTTGAACTTATCCAATAAATTCGTATCACTCATTATTCAACGACTAATACTCATAGGGGTCGTTTGGTGTAAAAGACCAGAGGGGTTAATTTTTGGAATAAATTTTGAGTAACTTTTAATTTCTTATTTGGTTATAAAGTTTGGAATAACTTATCTCATAATTAATAATTAGTATTGAGATAAGTTATTCCAACATTTAGATGGAATAGCAATATTGGATAATTTATTCTGGGATAAAATAGCTAAAATGATAAAGATATCTCGTTAAATCATTTTTGTACATCAATTTTCACATTCATATATATTCACATTATTTTTAATAGCATGTATAATAACATTCACAACCTTTACTACAACTTATTTTTATAATAATTCTTCATATTTTCCTATTAAAAGATTATACTATATAAATAAAAAAATTATTTCTGAATTTATTTAATTAATCATTATGTTTATTTATATTTTGATTTTTTTACTACTAAATTATATATTTTTTTATTTTATAGTTTTTTAGTCACTTGAAAACTTGTACTTTATATATAAATTAAATAAAGATAACTCTAATATTTTATAATATAAGAGTGATATGTGCTTAAATAATATGACATAAGTAATAAATTTTCTTTTACTTTAACAAACTACACATGACATTCTATTTTAAGCTAAATAAGATGAATGTTTTATTTTAAACATTTACGGTATCATCATGAGAATGCACACACAAAAATATTAAGCTAAATAAAATAAAAAATTTATTTTTAAGAATGAATAATTAAAGCTTGCAGCAAAAAAAATATAAAAAACTAAATAAAGTGAAGGATATTTTTGTAAACAAACAACTTATTCTTAAAATTTCTGCAATACATATTATTTTAAATACGACAAATTAAACAGTTCATAAGAAATAATTAGGGGTGTTCATGGTTCGGTTTGGATCGGTTATCGGTTAAAACCAAAACCAAACCAATTTAATCGATTTTCAAATTTCTAAAACCAAACCAAAAAAACAACTGTCAGTTTGATTATTATCGGTTTGGTTCAATTTTTTTGGTTTTTTCGTTTTGAAAATAATAAATTTATTGAAGTCATCCGCTTCCAATAGACACAAACACCTAATACATGGACAATCTACAAAAAAGCTATTGTGGATTCAATTAAGCAATTAAGTAATACTAGAGTTATTATTACACAAAAAAAGTGATTTAGTTAAACAGTATTAAAGTTATTATACACCAAAAATCAAAAGATCAAATATTTATAGCAAAAATATAATGACCTTCAAAGTCATTTTCGTGCTTTTGCGTGTTTTTGTCGTTTTACCTTTTTCCGTAACCTCTTTAAAGCTTTATGTGAGGTTGGGATGGGTGGCAGCTCTCCAAGGTGTTCGGTTGAGTTTTGAGGTGGTTTGGTCATTTTAGAGGCTTAAAGTTTGAAAGAGTTGACTTTAGTCAACATCCAAAGATTCGGACGTTGTATGAGAATTTCGACGGTTTCATCAGCTCCGAAGGACCCCTTTTGGTCTAGAAGGGAGGTTGGTTTGGGTTTTGAAGTCTCCGTTATGAGTTTAGGTGATTTTTGCCGTTTTAACTTTAAAGTTTGGCCAAGTTTTGACTTTGGTCAACATTTAGAGTAAACGTGCTCGGATGAAAATTTTGTCAGCGAGGTTAGCTCCAGAACGTCGAGTTTGGTTTGGAACGACCTTTGGTTCGGTTCCCAAGATGATCGAAGCGAGTTTTGGCCGTTTGTGCATTTTAAGTGTTTTCTTTGAAATTCTTTGGCTTGGGTCAACATTTCGTCAAAATGACCTCCGTTGAAAAATCTGTCGATTCCATTGAGTCCGGAATGTCGTTCCAGTTGGATAACATATCTCGTTTGAGCGCATGGGTTTCCGAATGAATTCGAAATACCCCGTTGGAGAATTTGGAATGGCAAGCTCAAATCTATACCAGTAGCACCTGGTGTCGTCACTAAAGCGAGTGCCAGTAAAGCGACCAAGAGGTCGCTAAAGTGATCAGGCTGCAAGGTCGAGTGTCGCTAAAGTGAACTATCGCTTGAGCGACCTGTTGTCGCTAAAGCGACCCCCTCCTCTCTGAGGTGTTCACTTAAGCGAACATCGGGGGCTCGCTAAAGCGACATCACAGACCTATTTTTGGTCTTTTTTCAGATTTGAGACCAAACTTCCAACCTCATTTTTTCTCTCTATATTTGGGCGATTCAGGTGATTCAAAGGCTAAATTGCGTATATTTTTTAGAGGAATCCATTGGTAAGTTCATAATTAGGAGCAAAAGCTTCCTTAGAGGTACATTGTCCTTTTCCTTGTATTTTTTACTATTCTAGGGCTGAAATGTGGTATTATTTGAGCTCTTTCGGTGCTCGGAATGTGCTCATTTTTGGAGTATAAGTTTCTTGACCTATTTGGTCCCTTGTGACAGAGTTGATTTTTTAATTTCGAGCGTGGATCCCAATGTCAAATTTTGACCCGATTTTAGTTTCATTTGAAATTATAGCAATATGGGTATCGTTGGCCATGTTTTGATGTGTTCTTCGATAATTTTATAGAGTGGCATCATTTGGAGGCGTCCCGTAAAGGAAAGACTCAGGTTTAGATGTTTGGGTGCGGTTTCGACTTTGAGGTAGGCTATGTCTTACTCTTTTAGACTTGGCTTGGTTAGAATTGGTATGTTTTGAGTAGTAACGCATGATTAGGTTGGTGATTTAGGTGTTGATAGTGCATTGAGAAGTTGGGAGGCGATGATCATCGTTAGTGATTAGTTTAGGATTTTAGTCATTGAATCCTTAGCCAAGGTGATATCTTAGCTTGTTTATATCGATTAGAATCCTTAGAGCTTGTTCCTAGGTGATTTGAACATAGGATGCCATTTGCTTGACTTGCTTGGTTTTGTTTTCCGATTGATATGATTTTGGTGTATACCTATGTCTTGCTTGCTTTTAATATTAAAATATTCGGCCTGAGGCCGTGTGTTCGGTACACCAGAGTCTCAGGTTAGTGATTTGGCACATTTGAGGGGATTTTTACTCAACTCGAGTGATATATGATTTTGACATACTACTTTATTTGAATTTCCTCGCCGGTATTAAATACCCTTATAAAGAATAAATTAGTGATATCAAGCTTTTTGATTGATGAATAGTATAATGGTTTGAAGGAAATATCGGTGGTGTTTTAATTATGGCATTTCTTATTGAGAAGCTCGAGGCGTGAATTCCAACCTTCCGATCGACCCGTTGATGCATATTTCGGGTTATTATTATTATAATTATTATTATTGAGAAGCTCGAGGCGTGAATTCCGGGCAGCCCATGAAACATATTCGGGTTACTATTATTACTACTACTATTGAAAAGCTTGAGGCGTGAATTTCGGGCAGCCCATTGATACACATTTTGGGTTATTATTATTATTATTATTATTAAGAAGAAGAAGAAGAAGCTCGAGGCATGAATTTCGGGTGGCCCATGATACATATTCGGATTACTATTATTACTATTACTATTGGAAAGCTCAAGGCGTGAATTCAGGGCGCTTCGTGATACTTTTGGAGGATATTGAGCCTCAACTACGAGTTTACATTTGTGTATTCTTTCGATGTTTTATCAGTTGGGATTATTGATGTGCTAGCATGATTGGTCAGGCTTACTTGACTATCGTATTATTATTCTCGTGCCTTCTTTCCTCTTATTTGTAGTTTTACTCTTCTCTTATTGTTATTAGTATAATCGTTTTACTTATTTTATATTTATTCTTTCTGAGCTTGGTCGTTCTATGATGCCTATTGGATACCCCATGTTTTGGTACTCATACTGCACTTCTGCATCTTTTTGATGCATCTCCCAGTTTGAGCCACCCCCAGCGCGCGCCTGATCATCCGTAGTGGTGCCAGATTCAGACTGTGGTGAGCTCCCGCCGTTCATAGACTTGCTACATTCCCTCGTTTGATCTGATTTGTATTTTGTATTTTGGACAGTTAGATCTGTATTGTATATTTATACGTATTGTCAACTTTTGTATTTAGTAGCTCCTATATAGGTGACACCAGGTTCGTAGTTTGGTCTAGTGTCAGTTCATCATATCTTTTGGTCACTATCGGGCCTTTTGTATATTTTGTATCGTATTTTGCATATCTATAACTTGGCCCAAATTTTCCTTGTTATATTTTTTTTCTTCCTCCTTATATTATTAATTATTTAATTAGATTGAGATTTATTTTCGGTTTGTCTTGGGTTTGCTTGCCTACTCGAGGGTTATAGTAGGCATCATCATGGCCCGGATTTGGATTTTGACAGAGTGGTATCATAGTTTAGGTTCACCGATCTCACCATTATAAGAGCAAGTGACTAGTAGAGTCCCGCAGATCGATACGATGATGTCCGTATCCAATCTTCAAGAGGCTATAGGACATTTTTAGGAATTAAGTCACTATTCTTGTTTCTGATCATGCTCTAATAATGATGAACACTTCTAAATCTTAATTGTTTCACTCTTTCACAGATAGCAAGGACGAGATCTAGTCGGGGTGGATGAGGACCCCCTTATGCCTACAGATAGAGCCCCAGCTCGGGGTAGAGGTCGAGGCGGACACAGAGGTCGGGGTAAAGCTCAGGCCACAACATTGGTGTTGGAGCCAAACATTGAGGTTGAGCATTTCGAGCATCAGCCAATAGAGGTGGATCCAGCCCAGCCCCCACCCTGATTCATAGCCACACTAGTGCTACAGGATACTGTGGCCCAGATCCTCAGCTTCATGGAGGGTATGTCTCGAGTAGGTATACTACTAGCACCTCAGTTGGACCTCAGGTCCGAGAGGAGGCTCAGACTTCAGGGAAAGTAGGGGTACAGTATGATCCGATCCCAATTCTACAGCCTACTACTATACCTTCCCATCCGGTGATTCAGATTATTCATACTATTTTTCAGCATGGGGCAGCTAGATCGGTTATGACTGTTGAGGAGCAAAAGATGTTAGGAAGGTTTATCAGATTGGGCCCGCCTAGGTTCTCCGATGCTGCGAGCGAAGACGCCTATGAGTTTTTTATTATTTGTCAAGGGAGCTGCATAACCTCAGGTTGATAGAGTCTCATGGGATTGATTACACTGCTTTTCAGCTAGATTACCAGTGAAGCAGTGGTGGAGGTCTTATCTCAGCTGCAAACCCGCGGGATCACCACCGATGTCATGGACTCAGTTCTCCGAGGATTTCTTGGAGAAGTATGTACCCTGAAATTTGAGGGAGAGGTTGAGAGATGAGTTCACACCACTGGTACAAGGATTGATGATGCTCACAAAGTATGAGTCTCGATTCCATGACCTCTCCGGGAATGCTACTATGATAATGCCGATAGAGGAGCGAATACGTTGGTTTGTCAAAGGGTTTTTGATTTCTTTGAGGTAGGTTGTAGAGCAGATGGTTACATCAGGCTGTTTTTTATTGCAGATAGTAGATCATGCCCATACTATTGAGGCTATACATCATGAGGCCTACAGAGGTAGCGACAAGAGGCCTCGCCGCCAGGGTGGTTTCAGTAGGCACTAGTCACACGATAGGGGTTCTTTTGGCAGAGGCCATCCATAGTGGTATCCACCAGTAGACCAGTACAGGCAGCCTTACAGCTTACCGATGGTGGATTAGCATGTGCTGGTAGTCAGAGCGGCCAGACTTTGGGTCAGTCGTCTCGGGGTCAGACTTTTGGGCATTCTGGTCATGGTGGACATTCAGGTTCAGCTGGGACATCACAGGGTGGTTCATTCAAGGGCCATGCTATGAGTGTAGGGTGATAGGTCACTTTTCCAAGGAGTGTCATACTATTAGCCATCGCAGATGCCAAATACAGCAGGGTCAGCAGGTTTAGGCACCAGGCCCCAGTTCAGCCACCTAGAGAGGGTGTACAGGGTGGTAGAGGTGAGTCTCAGGGTATTAAGGGTGGTCCTTAGATAGGACGGACAGGTGGAAAAGGTGGACACAGTCATATGTATGCCTTTTCGGGTAGGCCGGAGGCAAAGACATCATATGTCATCATCATAAGTACGATCTCCATCTCTCATTAGCCTTCCTATGCTTTATTAGATTTGGGGTCCACTTACTCGTATGTATCTGCTTGTTATGCTACTCAATGGAATGTTTTATGTGAGCCATTGCCTGTGCATATATATGTAGCTACCCCCGTAGGTTATTCTTTAGTAGTGGGTCGAGTGTATCGATCCTATGTGGTGACTATCATAGGGTATGATACTAGAGCAGACCTGATTGTGCTAGATATGGTAGACTTTGACTTGATTCTAGGCATGGATTAGTTTTCTACTCATCATGCGGTTTTGGATTGCTTCTCCAAGACCATTATTTTGTGTATGCCTGATATTCCTCCGGTCGTATGGGCAGGTGCAGTTAGTCATGTGCCGTGTAGTGTGATTTCCTTCCTCAGGGCTCAATGGTTAGTTGGGAAGGGGTGTCTAGCCTATCTTGCTTATGTCCGTGACACTAGTGCTGACACTCCTTCTATTAATTCTGTTCCGGTGGTCTGAGAGTTCCCTAATGTATTTTCCATTGATTTACCTGGCCATCCTCCTAAGCGTGATATTGATTTCAGCATTAATGTTGAGCCTGGTACATAACCAGTCTCTATTCCACTATATCGGATGGCTCTAGTTGAGTTGAGGGAGCTTAAGGTGTAGCTCTAGGACCTCTTAGGTAAAGGGTTTATCAAGCCTAGTATGTCTTTTTGGGGTGCTACGGTTCTATTCATGAAGAAGAAGGATGGTACCTTGCGCATGTGTATTAATTATAGGTGGCTAAATAAGGTGACCATGAAGAATAGGTACTCGATGCTGCGAATTAATGACTTATTTGGCCAGCTCCAGGGTGTAGCAGTGTTTTCTAAGATAGACTTGAGATTAGGGTATCACCAATTGAGGATTAGGGAGGCATATATCATTAAGACTGTTTTAAGACTCAATACGGGCACTATGAGTTCTTAGTCATGTCTTTCGGGTTGACTAATGCCCCCGCAACATTTATGGATTTGATGAACCGAGTGTTCAAGTGCTACTTCTACTCCTTTGTCATTGTGTTCATTGATGACATTTTAGTCTACTCCAGGAGCAGAGAGTAGCATGAGCAGCACCTGAGGATAGTACTTCAGACTTTGAGGGATCAACAGTTGTATACCAAATTCACTAAGTGTAAATTTTCGCTTGCGTCTGTTGCATTCCTAGGGCACGTGGTGTCCAAGGATGGGATTATGGTAGATCCGACGAAGATAGCTGCAGTTTATGATTGGGCTAGGCCCACTTCTCCTATCGAGGTTCGTAGTTTTGTTAGGTTGGCAAGGTATTACAGATGGTTTGTGGAGGGGTTCTTTTCTATTACATTGCCTTTGACCAAATTGACTTAGAAGAATGCTCCTTTCCAGTGGTCTGACGAGTGTGAGGTGAACTTCCTGAAGCTCAAAGCCTTGTGGACTTCAGCTCTGATTCTTACTCTTCTGTTGAGGGCCTAGGATATACAGTGTATTGTGATGCTTCAGGTGTTCGCTTGGGTTGCATTCTGATGCAGCAGGGTAGAGTTCTTGCATAAGCCTCCAGGCAGCTGAAGGTACATGAGCAGAACTAACCCACACATGATTTAGAGTTGGCGGCGGTAGTCTTCGCATTGAAGATTTAGAGGCATTACTTCTATGGAGCCGCCCATTGCGAGATCTACACTGACCATAGTAGTCTTCAGTACATATTCAGCCAGAAGTACTTTAATTTGAGATAGCACAGGTGGTTGGACTTGCTGAAGGACTATGATGTCACCATTCTCTATCACCCGAGCAAGGCAAATGTTGTAGCGGATGCTTTGAGTCAGAAGGCGGTGAGTATGGGGAGTTTGGCATTCTTATCAGTTGAGGAGCTGCCTCTAGCTTCGGACATTCAGTCATTAGCTAACCAGATGGTTTGCCTTGATATTTTTAAGCCGGGTAGGGTACTTGCTTGTATAGAAGCTAGGTCTTCCTTGATGGAGCAAATTTGGGCACAGCAGTTTGAGGACCCACAGATGAAGGTGATTTATGATAAGGTACTTAGTGGGGAGGCTAGGAAGGCGACCTTAGATCTAGAGGCATTTTGAGGATTGAGGGTCGTATTTGTGTTCCTAGAGTTGGAGATCTAGTCAGGCTCGAGGAGGCCTACTATTCTAGATATTCTATTCTTCTTGTGCAACGAAGATGTACCGCGACCTACAACAACATTACTAGTGGAGCGGGATGAAGTAAGACATTGTAGTATTTGTGGCTAGGTGCTTGAACTGTCAGCTGGTCAAGTTCAAGCATCAGAGGCCAGGTGGTTTGACCCAACGACTACCCATTTCTGAGTGGAAGTAGAAGTATATAGCTATGGACTTTGTAGTGGATTTACCACGTACCTCCTAATGTTTTGATTCTATTTGGATCATCGTAGATCAATTGACCAAGTTTGTTCACTTCTTACAGGTCCAAACTACCTACACTTCATAGAAGTAGGCTCAGATTTACATCCGAGAGGTGGTCCGATTGCATGGGGTGCCAGTATCTATCATTTTAGACCGTGGTACTCAGTTTACTTCACATTTATGGGGGTCTATACAGAAGGATTTGGGTACCAATGTTGAGCTTAGCACAGTTTGCCACCCTCAGACCAAGAGCAAAGAAAGAAAGGACTATTCAGGTCTTGGAGTACATGCTACGGGATTATGTTATTGATTTTAGAGGTCAGTGGGATCAGTCCTTGGCTTTGGCTGAGTTCGCATATAATAATAGCGCATTCGAGCATCGAGATGGCACCTTTTAAGGTATTGTATGGTAGGAGATGTTATTCCTCAGTGGGCTGGTTTGATGCCTTTGAGGTTAGGTCTTGGGGCATCAATTTGCTGCGTAAGTGGATGGACAGAGTTCGGATGTTTCAAGAGAGGCTCCATACTTCCCAGAGTAGGCAGAAGAGTTATGCTGATTGGAGGTTGCATCCTTTGAAGTTTATGGTTGGACACCGGGTATTCCTGTGAGTGTCGCCCATGAAAGGCATGATGAGATTCGGGTGGAGGGGTAAGCTTAGCCCTAGGTTCATTGACCCTTTCAAGATCTTAAGATGGAGAGGGGAGGTAGCTTATGAGTTGTCCTTACCCCCAACACTATCAGGTGTTCACCCTGTATTCCATGTTTCTACGCTGTGGCGATATATTTCAGATGAGTCTTACGTACTTCAGTGGGATTCAGTTCAGTTTGATGAGTCTTTGGACTTTGAGGAGAAGCCTGTAGCTATTTTGGACAGGTAGGTTAGGAAGTTAAGGTCAAGGAGATTCCATCGGTGAAAGTCCAGTGGAGGCAGCATCCGATCAAGGAGGCTACTTGGGAGATCGAGCAGGATATACGGACTCGATATCCTCACTTTTTGAGGCACCAAGTACTTTTCTCCCTTGACTTTCGAGGACGAAAGTCTTTTTAGTAGTGGATGTTATAATGACCTTCAAGGTCATTTTCGTGCTTTGGCATGGTTTTACCATTTTACCCCCTCTCATAGCTTCTTTATAGCTCTTATTTGAGGTTGGTATGGGTGGCACACTCTCCAAGGTGCTTGATTGGGTTTTGAGGTGGTTTGGTCATTTTAGAAGCTTAAAGTTTGAAAGAGTTGACTTTAGTCAACATCAGAAGATTTGGGCGATGTATGAGAATTCTGACGGTTCCATTAGCTTTGTAAGGCCCATTTTTGTCTAGAAGGGAGGTTCGTTTGGGTTTTGGGGTCTTTGTTTTGAGTTTAGGTGATTTTTTCGTTTTAACTTTAAAGTTTGGTCAAATTTGACTTCGGTCAACATTTAGAATAAATACGCTCGGACAAAAATTCTGTCAGCGCGGTTAGCTTTGGAACACCGAGTTTGATCTAGAACGACCTTTGGTTCAATTCCCAAGATGATCGTAGCGAGGTTTGGCCATTCGTACATTCTAAGTGTTTTCTTTGAAATCCTTTGGCTTGGGTAAACATTTCATCAAAACGACCTCCGTTGGAAAATCCATCGATTTCATCGAGTCTAAAATATCGTTTTCGGTTGGATAGCATATCTCATTTATGCGCACGGGGTTTTTAACGAATTCGAAATACCCCATCGGAGAATTTGGCATGGCAAGCTCAAATTTGCACCAACGGCACCTGGTGCCATCGCTAAAGTGACTCTTGGTCGCTAAAGAGAGTGCCGCTAAAGCAACTAAGAGGTCGCTAAAGCAATCAGGCGGCAGGTCCGGGTTTCGGTAAAGAGACCAAATGTCGCTAAAGCGAACTGTTGCTTAAACGACCTGTTGTCACTAAAGCGACCCCTGCCTCTTTGAGGTGGTCGCTTAAGTGAACACCGGGGGCTCACTAAAGTGACATCAGAGACCTATTTTTGGTCTCTTTTTCAGATTTGACACCAAACTTTCCACCTTGATTTTTCTTTGTATATTTGGGCGATTTGGATGATTCAAAAAGTTAAATTGCTTAGATTTTCGAGGGAAATCCATTGATACATTCATAATTAGGAGCAAAGGCTTCCTTTGAGGTATATTGCCCTTTTCCTTACATTTTTGACTATTCTAAGGCTTAAATGTGGTGGGATTATTTGAGCTCTTTCGATACTCGGAATGTGTCCATTTTTAGAGCATAAGTTTGTTGAGCTATTTGATACCTTTGACAGAGTTGGTTTTTCAATTTTGTGCACGGATCCCAATGTTAAATTTTGACCCAATTTTAGTTCTATTTGAAGCTATAGTAATATGGGTATCGTTGGTCTTGTTTTGATGTGTTCTTCGATAACTTGATAGAGTGGAATCGTTTGGAGGCGGCCCGGAAAGGAAAGACTAAAGTTTAGCGGTTCGGGTATAGTTTCGGCTTTGAGGTAGGCTATGACTTACTCTTTTAGACTTGGCTTGGCTAGAATTGGTATATTTTGAGTAGTAACGCATGATTAAGTTGGTTATTTAGGTGTTGATAGTGCATTGAGAAGTTGGTAGTCAATGATCATCGTTAGTGATTAGTTTGGCATTTTGGTGGTTGAATCCTTAGTCTAGGTGATATCTTGACTTGTTTATATCGATTATAATTCTTAGAGCTTACTCCTAAATGATTTGAACATAGGATGCCGTTTGTTTGACTTGCTTGATTTTGGTTGCCGGTTTATGTGATTTCGGTGTATGCCTATGTCTTACTTGATTTTAATATTGAAATATTGGGCCCGAGACCGTATTTTCAATACACCGGAGTCTCAAGTTAGTGATTTGCCACCTTTGATGAGATTTTTACTCCACTCGAGTGATGTATGATTTAGACATACTACTTTATTTGAATTGCCTCGCCAGTATTAAATACCATTTTTAAAGAATAAATTGGTGATATCAAGATTTTTTATTGATGAATAAGTATAATGGTTTGAAGGAACTACCAGTGACATATTAATTATAACATTTCTTATTGAGAAGATCGAGACATAAATTCCGGGCGACCCATTGATACTTATTATTATTACTATTATTGAGAAGCTTGAGGCGTGAATTTCGGGCGGCCCATGAAACATATTCGGGTTACTATTATTACTACTACTATCGAGAAGCTCGAGGTGTGAATTTCGGGTGATCCATTGATACACATTTTGGGTTATTATTATTATTATAATTATTGAGAAGCTCGAAGCGTGAATTCCGGGATGATACATATTCAGGTTACTATTATTACTACTACTATTGGGAAGCTCGAGGCGTGATGAGTTTACATTTGTGTATTCTTTCGGTGTTTAATCAGTTGGGATTATTGATGTGCTAGCATGATTGGTCGGGCTTACTTGACTATCATATTATTATTTTCGTGCCCTCATTCCCCGTATTTGTAGTTTGTGTTCTTCTCTTATTGTTATTAGTAATATCGTGCTACTTATTTTATATTTATTCTTTCCGATCTCGGCCGTCCTATTATTCCTATTAGATACCCCGTGTTTTGGTACTTATATTGCACTTTTGCATCTTTTTGATGCATCTCCCAGTTTGAGCCACCCCCAGCGCGTGCCTGATCATCCGTAGCGGTGCCAGATTCGGACTGTGGTGAGCTCCGACGTTTAGAGACTTGCTACATTCCCTCTTTTGCTCTGACTTGTATTTTATATATTTGAAAGTCAAATCTGTATTGTATATTTATACATATTGTCAGTTTTTAGTAGCTCCTATATAGGTGACACTAGGTCCGGGGTCTGGCCTAGTGTCAGTTTGTCATATCTTTTGATCACTAGCAGGCCCTTTGTATATTTGGTATCGTATTTATATATCTATTCTTTGGCCCGACTTTTCCTTGGTTATATTTTTTTCCCTTCCGTCTTCTTATGTTTTTCCCTTCCGTCTTGTGTTTGGCTTGCCTACTCGGGGTTATAGTAGGCGTCATCATGGTCCGAATTCGGGTCGTGACAAAAAAAATAACATTATGCTCAATAATTGAGGAACCACCCAGGGGACGGGTACAAGAAATTTATATACCCAAATTTAAATGTCGGGCTTGACAAAATAGTAAAGTTAAAGACTTAAGTTAATTAAAATTTAATTAAATATTTATATTTTATTTATGAATAATATATAAATAATTATGAAATTTATATATATAATTTTTCAGTTCAGTTTGGTTATTTTTGGGTTTATTTTTAGTAAAACCAAAACCAAAGCAAATAGTATCAATTTTCAAAAATTTTAACCAAAATCTAACCAAACCAAACATCAATTATTTTAATTGGTTTGATACGAATTGCGGTTTGATTTGATTTTTTAACCATAACGATAAACAACCCTAGAAATAATCTCAACATAACTTATTTCATTATATCTAATTCGTAATTTGTATTCAAACAAACGCCCCTAATTAGTACAAAAGGGAAAAAGGCAAAAGGCGAGTATTGTGGTGAAAGGAAGAAGGCATCCGAATATTCAAGGCGGATATTCTTATTTCTCACCTACATAAGTTGACGCTTTTGTCCTTTCACTCCAAGCTTCACCACTTTTGCCCATAAAGTTTGGAGACCCTATATTCTTCCGCTGCAAACATATACTCCTTCATGTCGAATTGTTGAATTTTTTTTACATAATTTAAAATATATGAATTTTTCATATTTAAGAGAATTGTTAGATTTTCTTTTTATATTTATCTTTTTTTTTTAATAAGAGTCTTAACTACTTTATTTTTTTAGGTGAATAGTTTAGACGACAACAACAACAACAACAACGACCCAGTGAAATTCCAAAACGTGGGGTCTGGGGAGGATAAAGTGTACGCAGACCTGACTCCTACCAAGGTAGGACGGCTGTTTCCAAAAGATCCTCGCCTCAGTAAAATCAAAAAAGAAGTCAGATAAGAATAAGAAGTTCAAAGCGATATGGAAAAGTAAATAACGAAAGCAACCCAAATAATATAGAGCAATCAAAATAGAGAAAGTAATGGAAGTAATGAAAGTAATATATAATAGATAATAACAGACGTCAGACCACAGGAAATTATAGTGCGCTGATACGCCTACTAATAAGGAAGAATGACAAGACTATGAACTAGCCTTCTACCCTAATGTGGGTCCTCCACACCCTCCTATCTAAGGGCATGTCCTCGGTAAGTTGTAATTGCATCATGTCATGTCTAATCACCTCTCCCCAATATTTCTTCGGCCTACCCCTACCTCTTTTGAAACCATCCATGGCCAACCCTCACACCTCCGCATTGGGACATAGGTGAATAGTTTAGAAAAAAAAATTATCCTTAAATATTTTTCTTAAAGAGAGTAACATACCCCAACAATTCACTTAATATGGATTAGAGAGATTTTACTTTCTTTGGGCCAATTTAAATAGTACTAATGAAATTCAAAATTTAAATTTCTAAATTTTGATCATGAATTTAGACATACTTTTTAAAATAATATTCGCATATTTGGATTCGCCTAAAAATTAAAAATTATAATAATTAATATTTTAAAATATTTGAAAGGCACATAAAAAAAAATTGGACAAAGAAAACATGGTTAGAAATTTCAACTATATCTCAAAAATTGAGATGGAGAGAATATTTTATTTGATTGAAAATTGCGTATGTACCTTTTCCCTATGAGACACATTTGGCCTTTGTTAATATTCGAATATTTCTTTTGCTCTCGCCATTATAAAAGCGGCATATATTTGTTAAGACTCATAAAAGTTAAACCAAGAAAAATTTTGAATTTACCTTTCTTCACGAGAGTAATTATTTGAAGAAGTTTATTGAAAAGGAGGTTGTCGTTTTAGAACATATTCGATTATCTTTCGAAGAACTTAAAAATGTTAGAAACTTTTTGTCTTAATTTATGTTATGGTATTTGACCATGCAAAGAATTTAAATCATCATATTAAAAATAAAAAAGAAAGTTTAAAGTTAAATAAACCCCTAACAACTACTAAATTTAAAGGGAAGTGCAAAGTAAAATGAAATGTGGAGCAATAAGAAAGTAGTGTTATATAAATTGGGACGAAGGGAGTATAAACAATGACAACTGACTCAGTAGTGGACCACTGAACTAAGAACTAGAATGTGTTAGGTAGTGTCATTTAACGTCTGTTTGAATTTACTTTTGACTTTTAATTTAGTAAAAATTACTTGGTGGGTATCTTTTAATAAATAATTACTGATTTTAGTGATACTTTTTATTTATTATCATTTATAGCAATACATAGTAATACTTTGTTAAATCTGCTATGTATTAAAAGTGAATTATGCATGCAATATAAATGTACTATAAGTATTTTAAAATATATTATGCTTGTTTGGTAAGAAATTGAAACAATGTATTATAAGTGTATTAAAGTGTGTATAAAATGTATATCCATGAAGAAAAATTTTATTATATGTGTTTTATAAATTATTCTCGGTAATATGTATTAAAACTGTATTATAAATGTATTATAAAAAACTATTATTGCTATAAATAGTAAATATTTTTCTAATATAACATATCTATGTAAGTTTTCCTTTAATTTATAAGCCAAAAGTCATAAATTAGAAATTCTAATTTATGACTTTTGATTTTTTAAAAAATTATTTTAGTTTAAAATTAATTGCTTATAAATATTTTTTAAATTTATCCAAATACTTCAAAAATGCTTAAAAACTATTTTGACTTAAAAATACTTAAAACAAGCGAATTCAAACCGGCTTTGTAACACATTTTCTCCTTTCTAGTAGTGTCACGTAGCAAATTAGCAATACTTTCTCCGACCTCTAGTTAATTCCTTGACGGGAACAATGTTGTTTACAAATCAGTATCCCCTCACTATCTATATAGAATTACCTAGGCTTCAAATGGATTCCATAGCCACAGACAATTAATTAAATAAAAATATTAGCAACCTCCATCCAACAATCCTGCATGAGTGCCGTGCAGAAACTTCACTAGATAGCAGCATTTCGTTAAGGAAGAGTTATGCAAAATGACAAAATATTTAATGGTTATTATGTATTTAAGTTATAATTTCGATTAATTATTAAATGTAGCTACAGTTTAATTAAGTTTTCTATTTAATTTGTATAATTCAATTCCGAATTGTATAAATTTAGAATTTGTATAATTCAATTCCTAATTATATAAATTCAAAATTTATGTATGTTTACCCTAGCTATTTGTATACAATTTGTTGATACATTTATTTTGTATAAGTTATAAAAAAATCATAACTATATAAATTCAAAATTTGCATATAATTATCCTGTTTGTATATGATTTGTTGATACACTTGATTTGTATAAGTTCTGAAAATTCTTAAATGTATAAAAACAAAATTAGGATATACTTATCCTATTTTGTATATTAACAGGTGATATATACAAACAGAGTTCTGAAAAGTTTATAAATGTATTAATACAGATTTTTTATATACTTACCATGTTTGTATACAGACAATCGAAATATACAAACGAAAATATCCATAGCAAACCAAACTATAGCTATGGAGAGTAATTAGGCAAACTGCAGCTAAAGAAATTATTAATATACTTATATTAGCTATTTGTGAAATTTACACTTTCATTAAAAAGCTTTGAAACTTGACTATGATATCCATATGCCATGATTTTTAGTCCATCTTGACTAGGTTTGACAATTGTAACGACTTGTCCCCATCGTTATGAATAAATCACTGGAGAAGAATTTTCGGTCAGAAAACTTCGGGTAGTAACTTTGGAAAAATTTAGCCTAAGCCAAACTTGGACGAATTCTGAGTCAGGAGAGGTCTAAGGTGATCATGTGAATGGTGGGGGATCGAATCTCTAATTTGAGTGGGTAAGCCGATATCCAAGATGATACGGAGTATTTATAGCATCGCGGAATCGCATTCAGTGGAGTAAAATTCCAGAAATTGAATTTGGCGTGAAGGGTATACTTTAATACGTCTTTGAAATGGGGTGTGTTGCGAAATGGGAGCTTAAAACTCAAACTCCGAGCTCACTGTTTTCGCATATCCCGATAGAGCAGGATTTCTGTGACAAGAGCGGGGCGCCAGAGCGAGATGAGTCCCGATAGAGTGGGTAGTCGCGACTAAACTCGAAAAAAACCCCAAAAACGGTCCTTTTCTGCAAAACTAGTTTCTAGAACGATAGGAGGTGACCTAGGACGATTTTCATCAATTTCCCACGGAGTTCCACGCTTAAGGTAAGGATTTTACTTCCTAAACTCATCCTTTTGATTCCTAAAAATTATGGTTGATAATCATTGGGGGAGGGTTTGAACTGAAACTAGTGATGGAAAATAACCATAGGGTGGGGTTAGTATCATGGTCCTTAGCCTAGGAGGGAATCATGTTATAATTCTTGTGAATTAGGCTATTTTATTGATACTTGTGTATATGTGACTTGTTTTTAGACCAAGAACTAGTAGAAAAAACCCGAAAAGGAAAAACTCTGGCATCTTAGAGTTGTTGAAGCTTGAATTCAAGGTAGGTGGTGATTTTGTTTCCCATACGCTTTTATATACTTGTTAAATTACTTCATGATATGCATATGTGTATATGAATAGGGAAATATGTTAGAATATATGTGAAGTGATCACTTGCTGGCCTGTTGTGTGATGAACTTGTTCTTTGTGATATGATATTGAATACTGAATGAAATTGTGATTGTTTACATGCTGAAATCGGGTGTCACGTTTCGACTGTTGACACCCAATTTTGATCGATCTATAACGTATTTTCGGACTGCTATTTGACTGAGTGAGTATTTTAAAACTTATCTTTTTTTTTTAATTTTTTTTATATTTAAGTTTTATCCAATCAATTACATATTTTGGTGTTCATAATTTACAAAATTTTATTATTATTGTGATTATTATTTGTTTTATTATTATTATTTTATATGAAAAGTTATTACTTATTTACTTATTTTATGTGTGTAGTATTTGTTTAATTAAATAATAATTCATTTATTTGTCCTCCAAAATATTTAAATTATAACCTTCTCTATTCAATTTTATTTCAATCCTAATCTTTTTCATTCAATTCATGTCATTTTTAGTCAATTTATTGTACAAATCTTATCAATTCTAGCCCATTTAAATGTAATTTGGCTAAATTCTAAGTCCCAAACCCCAACCTTTTAATCCTAGACGTCCATTTCATCAAGATCAACGGCCGAGATCGATTCATATAACTTTCATTTCATTAAGATGCACTGACAACCCGACCTCCGCAAGCCGCCGCCTCACCTCTCTCTCTCCTCTTCCTCCACTCTCCTCTATCTTCTGCCTTTCGAAACCAGAGAAACCCCTCCGTCGACCACCACAACAGTGCCGTCCCGTGCTCCTCTCTTTCGCTTCATCTCCGGCGAAGCCTCGCCGGCAAGACGAGCTTCTCGCGGTTCCACCGGCGGTGCGAAGCAGCCAGCGCCTCGTCTCCTCCTCCCCTTCTCGTCTCTCGAGTCGCCACTCCACCGGAGAGAGACTACTGTTTTCTTTGACCAAGCAAAACTCCGGTCAGCAGCAACAAAAGCTCCACCGCTCCGCCGACGATGGTGAAAGATCAGTGCCTCAACACTGTCCGATTAAGCTCGAGGTTTTGGTTCATTAAAGGCGCATCTTGTCAGATCCGTCCAGGTTTGCTTACCTTCTTCTTCCTTCTAAGTTTTCAGATTATCCCATGCTTAAGATTCATGACTTCTGCCTCCTGAAATTCTCTTATGTTTGATGATCTTTTACTTATTCAGTGCATTTATTGCTGATTTTTAGATTTGATTCATATGATTGTGTGTTAGTTTGTGTCTTTAAGAACTCAGATTATTATGCTCTCTTTAACATGTGTGCAAAATCATAGTGGGTCTCAATTTTGTTGAAATACATGTTTTACTGCCTAAACTTTGAGTTTCAAATTAATATATCTTCTAATGCTTGAATTTTAGGAATTGTAGTCGGTCGTGTTATTAGTTTTTATTTTTTTATTTTATCTTGTTGTTAATTTCAAATCAGTCTTCTTTTTTAAGTGATTGCCCCTTTTAGGATTATGCTCTTATTTTGGTAAGAACCTATTCATATCTCTTAATTTGGGTATCTTATTTAATTAGCTAATTGATTATTATGTGCTCTTAATTTGATTTGGGAAAAGTTTAGTACTTCACTAATTTGGGTATCTTATTTAATTAGCTAATTGATTATTTTGTGCTCTTAATTTGATTTGGGAAAAGTTTAGTACTTCACTAATTATGGTAAATCTAGCATAATTTGGGGATGAAAAAACTTTATGATTTATATATGTCACGACCCAACCCATCGGGCCATGCGGACACTTACTCTAATACCTAGATAGAAGAATCCTTATAGAAATAACATGCGGAAGTTTAACAATTACCAATAATAGGCCAAAAAACTTATGAAATCACTTTATATCAGCTTAAAACTCTTATGATTTATTACAAGGAACAATCTAACACCCTCAAGGATACTAGTCTAAATAAGTACAGGAGCTTCTAAAGATACAGAGTATAAACAAAAATATGACACAGCTCCCACCATAAGGATTGAAGAGTAGAAGCTGTTGGAGACTCATCTTTGTTTTCACCTATGAAACATCACTGATCCTACAACCAGACTATACCAAGTGGCATAGCATGAGCAGTATCGGTACAAACAACACGTACTGGTAGGCATCATCGTTCAATCCGATACCCATCGCATAATATAAAGAAATCAACAAGAAGAAAGCATGCTCTTAAGGAAATACACCGCCAAACCTTTATGCACAACTCTTACCATTCTCAATAACCTCATTAAATTCATTCAAGCCTAACTCTCATCCTTTTTAGTTGGTCCGCTGCCAACTCTAATACAAATCAAGACTTAGCCCTCCTGGCACATAGAGGAGTTTTCAACTATGGATCACCACTTACTCTGTCTAACCAGCCAACTTCCCTTAGCTTACACACCAACACATGGATCTAGAGTATTTAACACCTCACTTGGCAGAGGGAAACATTTAGGGGGACTAAGGCTTACCTTCTAGTCATATTGGCTTGCCATGGCGGCACCTAGCCCGTTCTGGCGGGCTCTCCACAACGGGATTCCTACCGCTAAGGCGGCCTGCCCGGAGACAGAACTTTAAATAAACTCCAAATCCCCTTTTTAACTCATGTGCCCACAGGACATCAACAATACCTAACTATTAAGTCATTAATCTCACTTCTTAACGCATTGATTGATTTTCACTTGTTTACCGACAACCTCATAACTACTATGTGGACGCATCTAGCACTCATAACATAATTCGAATAGGCATATAGAAGAACACATTATCAATGTACCATTTCAGGGGCAATATATAGTTTCACAAGGTAAATCTCAATTACAACAGTCAACATAGCTACACTTGGACCTTCGGTTCTTTCATATCAACCACCACAAAAAATGGGCGTGTTCAATTATGTTTGAGTTAGTTTCTTAATTATTAACCATATAATCAAGATCAATTCACAGATGATAGTCACACAATAGTTCTCTCATGGAATCCATACCCAAATCATATGTGTGTCGGAACGTGACACCCGATCCAATATATGTGTCGGAACGTGACACCCGATCTTATATATATGTCAGAACGTGAAACCCAATTTAATATATGTGTCGGTATGCGACACCCAATCCAATATCACAATCTCAACCACAACCACTTGTCCACAACGAATATTTCACATACATGCACAATCAAATAATAGGTTCATTGCATGCAATTTCATAATTAGTCATTTCATTAGTTTCATTCTATCTTCCCTTCATTAACAATATCTCATCAAACCTTCTTTATTCAAGGCATCACTTTTGATAGAACAAGTTCAAGATTATGAATTTTACGGTCTTGAGATTATAGGCCAATCACAATAATATATCATTCACCCAACAATAACGATTAAATGCATGGTAAACATCACAATATTACCCAATAATTATTAAAATTCTCTCTATGAGATAGTCTAAACCATAGCTTACAACTACAGGCCATCAAATAGGTTCATGGCATGGGATCTATCAACAGTAAGTTATTCACATTTACCCTTTATTTCATGACTCGCATTACTCAAGTAATTCACAGGGAATAATCAACATAAACACATACAATCATTGTATAAGCAAATATTTATATGTATCAATAGCCCATAATTCCCAAGTCTCAGAATTCCGTTATGACCCAGCTATTGTCTATACTTAATCTCACAAGAATCATTGGCCTTCTAATAATTTCAGCTTGATTGACATTCAAAAAATAGGTCTTTATCACTAATCACATAATAATTATGATCCACAACATACATTCCCACTCTAAACAACAATTGACAATCATTCAACAATCTAGACTCCGTTCCCAAAGGCCTAGGCATGAAATCTCCCGTCAATCTACATTATATTAAGCAATGGGAACAAATTTATAGCTACTCAATTGAGAAAATCTGGCCTACCTGGGCGTCAAGCAATTGTAGAAGGATTATAGCACGATCCTTGACTTTTGGAAGGATAAACTATGGAGATGGGCCTGAAATTTGTGGGTTGTGGCCTTCCTTGCGTTAGAAATCTCTTCTCCCCTTCTCTCCAAGCCTAGAATAGTTTATTGGGGGTTTCTAGGGTAACCCTCATCTATTTTGGCACTTAGGGGATGAATGAGATAATAAAAAGATGCCTCCTTTACATTCTGGTGGCTCAAATCCCGCTTTGGCGGTCCAACATGGATAGTGCTCAGTAAAATGGGCATAATCTTTTACTCGAAACTCCAAATGAGGTAAATTTGGTGGCGTTGGAAAGAAAACTCATACAATTTTAATTTGATAGGTCATGAGCCACTATTATTTATAGGCTGAGAGTTATGGTCGTTTGAAGTTGATCCTAGTTTAAACTCAAGTCCGAAACTTAATCGGAAAGATACTTTTAACTTAACTTTGATTTAGGATCATAGTACGACCTTAGTTCATAGCTAATTCACTCGCGTGCCAAGAAATTGATCCTAGTCTTATGACGAATGAGATCCGTATGCCTTTACCGCATATATTTTTAGTAACGACGGGATAGGTCGTTACAATGTACCTTAGTACTTGTTTATATTTGGTAAATTTTGATCTCTTTTAACATAGTGAACTGATTTATTTAATAAAGGAAAGAAATTTCCTTGATTTGCTCTAACTGATTTTTTTCAATCTAGTGGTAAGCCTTTTACTATGTAATTAACATCTTGTTACACGACAAAGGACGACATTTTTTTTTATCACAGTGAACACATTTTTGACATCTCTGGACTCTTTTGTTTTTCACTTTAAATACTAACCAAAAGTAATAGATACTACGATAAGGAAGACGACTCTCAACTCTCTCTGTCTCGGGTTACTTGTTTTGTTGTTTGAGTTCTTATTTGTTATCTTCTCAACCGGTTAGTAACATTTAATAGCACAATTTTATTTCTTACATACGCCATTCTTTGTATCCTATTTAAATTTTATGTTACATTAAAGGAAGCACCTAGGTTAGTCCCCTATCTTTCTCCATATGCGTGTGGTGGTTCTATTTTCTATTATAATTCAACTGTGCATATGTTATCATCTTTCTCTTGCTCATTGATATGAAAACTACATAATCATTATATATATTTTGTGTTATTGGTATATCTGTAATCATTTACAATTTATTGAATATAAATTTGTAGAATGGTTCAATTTATATTAAATTCAAGATATATTAGTTCAAATAAATATTTTGGATTAATAAAATTGGGTCAATTATTTAAGCCCAATAAATGTGGATTTAATTAAAAAAACTAAATCCATTGATTTGGGCTATAAAGATGACTCCACTTTGTTAAGCCCAATATCATCTCATCCTAGAGGTCCATTTTTATGCCACATATCAAAGTTAGGTGGCAATCCAAGTCAAATTAAATAAGCCACTAGAATTATGCCATGTGCCAAAGTTAGGTGGCAATCCAAGTCAAATTAAATAAGCCACTAAAATTATGCCACGTGTCAAAGTTAGGTGGCAATCCAGGTCAAATTAAATAAACCACTAAAATCATGTCACATGTCAAAGTTATGTGGCAATCTAAGTCAAATTAAATGAGCCACTAGAATAATGCCACATGTCTATGTGACATGTTCTGACCAATCAAATTAAAACTCTTCAACAAAGAAATTTGATTGGTCAGTTCCAACCAACCAATCAAATCACATCCTCATACCACTCCCTACAACTATAAATAGGGGTCCTCATTATTCTGAAAGGGGAGGTTTTTGGAAGAACAAGAAGCAAGAAGAGAGCTCGTGGATCAAAGGCCGCAAATTCTCTACAAAGCTACAAAGTTCAAGCAATCAAATTCAAGTTTAAGTTCAAGATCAAGAACGAAGACAAA
The DNA here is from genome assembly GCF_947179165.1 of Solanum dulcamara. Lineage (NCBI taxonomy): Eukaryota > Viridiplantae > Streptophyta > Magnoliopsida > Solanales > Solanaceae > Solanum > Solanum dulcamara. The sequence continues at coordinate 16,069,073 of NC_077247.1, read as the reverse complement.
TATCAAAAAGTTCGAGATCAAGTTACTTGTTCATATTTATCGTTCGTCATAACCATACAAGTGTTCGTGACGAATAATTCAAATCCAAATTCGAAGACGTAGATTCAAGATCAAGCTATTCAAGCCCTTGACTCTAAATCAAATTCAAATTCAAGTTCAAGTTCAACGCGTTTCATATTATTTGAAGAATCAGAGGATTATTATAGAGATTGTAACCGCATTACATTTTGAAATCAAATATTACACTTTGTTACTCCAATTTTCTGGTCTTGATTCAAGCCGAGAAAAGTAAATAATCAAGACCGGAAAATTGGAGTAACAAAGTGTAATATTTGATTTCAAAATATAATGCGGTTACAATCTCTATAATAATCCTCTGATTTTTCAAATAATATGAAACGCGTTGAACTTGAATTTGAAATTGAATTTGATTTAGAGTCAAGGGCTTGAATAGCTTGATCTTGAATCTACGTCTTCGAATTTGGATTTGAATTATTCGTCACGAACACTTGTATGGTTATGACGAACGATAAATATGAACAAGTAACTTGATCTCGAACTTTTTGATATTTGTCTTCGTTCTTGATCTTGAACTTGAATTTGATTGCTTGAACTTTGTAGCTTTGTAGAGAATTTGCGGCCTTTGATCCACGAGCTCTCTTCTTGCTTCTTGTTCTTCCAAAAACCTCCCCTTTCAGAATAATGAGGACCCCTATTTATAGTTGTAGGGAGTGGTATGAGGGTGTGATTTGATTGGTTGGTTGGAACTGACCAATCAAATTTCTTTGTTGAAGAGTTTTAATTTGATTGGTCAGAACATATCACATAGACACGTGGCATTATTCTAGTGGCTCATTTAATTTGACTTAGATTGCCACATAACTTTGACATGTGACATGATTTTAGTGGTTTATTTAATTTGACCTGGATTGCCACCTAACTTTGACACGTGGCATGATTTTAGTGGCTTATTTAATTTGACTTGGATTGCCACCTAACTTTGGCACATGGCATAATTCTAGTGACTTATTTAATTTGACTTGGATTGCCACCTAACTTTGATATGTGGCATAAAAATGGGCCTCTAGGATGAGATGATATTGGGCTTAAGAAAGTGGAGTCATCTTTATAGCCCAAATCAATGGATTTAGTTTTTTTAATTAAATCCACATTTATTGGGCTTAAATAATTGACCCAATTTTATTAATCCAAAATATTTATTGGACTAATATATCTTGAATTTAATATCAATTGAATCATTCTACAAATTTATATTCAATAAATTGTAAATGATTACAAATGCCCCCTGCTTCATGTCTTGTCGAGATATTTTATCTTTTGAAGACTAGGCTTGAAGTATTACTTGTAGGATAATGACATGCCATTTATTTTGAGATGTACCGTGAATTCATACTATATTGATGCACCCCTTCATCATTGTTGGAGTAGGAATGTAGCAAATTAGTTATATCCAATGAGGATTAGGAAAGAGAAGAAAAAAAAATAATTTTTTTTTCTCACGTTTTTTTTTTCACGTTTTTTTTTTGGGTGTTTACTTGTCATGCAAGATTCCACCACTAATTGGAATCCGATTAGGAGTCAATTTTGTAGAAGCCTAATTCAAGTTTGAATCTAATTATAATAGGTGCTAATAAACCTCTATAAATAGATGTCTGACCTTCATTGTTTTGCAGCAATGTGGCTTGACGATCAGCGCCGTGGTACTTTCTTCTTTCTTTTCTTTGATTTTCAACAACCTTTTCCTCATCTTGACATGTCTGTCGTAGAAAATTCATATTTTATTGTAGATACGTAAGAATCATGAACGGCGTGATTTTCTAGAAACTAGACTTCTCGATTTACAACATATCCAAAATTGAGAATTTTATACTTTCATGACCGTTTTAGATAATTTATTTATTTATTTTTTTCACGTTTTTTTTCCCACGTTTTTTTTTTGCAAATGCCTACCCTTTATTCTGTCTTCCAAATCTAATTAGAATTCTGAAAGGACACACTTCTTTTAGAATATGGATAGCCCAAATTTTCACAATTTCACTTCCAATTAGGATTTGGAGAGAATAAATTTGTATCATTTTATTAGAGTTCTACCAAAAAAGTAATTACAATTACTTTGGAAGAAGGACTCTCTTACCATCACTATTTGTCTATAAATACTCTCTCCTTCTATTTATTTTCATCATTGGTATTGACAGTTTTGATATTCCTTTTTGCACATCCTCTTGAGTTCATCAACATATGAGGTACTTTTTTTTTAATATATATGTATATATTATTATTATTATTATTTTTTTTAATGAAAATATTATTTCATATGCAATAAACTTTTATTCTATTGGTCCAAGTCAAAGACTTTACACCGTCTGAGACAAAGACTTTACATAATTTGTGGCAAGGAAAAGGCAATCCATAGTCCGAGCTAAAGACTTTACACCGTCTAAGGCAAACACTTTACATGATTTATGACAAAGACTTTACACCGTCTGAGTCAGAGGCATTCCATAGTCCAAGCTAAAGACTTTACACCGTCTGAGGCAAAGACTTTACATGATTTGTGGCAAAGAAAAGGCATTCCATAGTCTGAGCTAAAGACTTTACACCGTCTAAGGCAAAGACTTTACATGATTTGTGGCAAAGACTTTACACTGTCTGAGTCAGAGGCATTCCATAGTCCGAGCTAAAGACTTTACACCGTCTAAGGCAAAGACTTTACAGTTTTTATGGCAAAAACTTTACACCGTCTGAGTCAGAGGCATTTCATAGTCCAAGCTAAAGACTTTACACCGTTTGAGACAAAGACTTTACATGATTTGTGGCAAAGAAAAGGCATTCCATAGTCCAAGCTAAAGACTTTACACCGTCTAAGGCAAAGACTTTACATGATTTGTGGCAAAGAAAAGGCATTCCATAGTCTGAGCTAAAAACTTTACACCGTCTAAGGCAAAGACTTTACACCGTCTGAGTCAGAGGCATTCTATAGTCCGAGCTAAAGATTTTACACCGTCTAAGGCAAAGACTTTACATGATTTATGGCAAAGACTTTACACCGTCTGAGTCAGAGGCATTTCATAGTCCAAGCTAAAGACTTTACACCGTCTGAGGCAAAGACTTTACATGATTTGTGGCAAAGAAAAGGCATTCCATAGTCCGAGCTAAAGACTTTACACCGTCTAAGGCAAAGACTTTACACCGTCTGAGCTAAAGACTTTACACCGTCTAAGGCAAAGACTTTACATGATTTGTGGCAAAGACTTTACACCGTCTGAGTCAGAGGCATTCTATAGTCCGAGCTAAAGATTTTACACCGTCTAAGGCAAAGACTTTACATGATTTATGGCAAAGACTTTACACCGTCTGAGTCAGAGGCATTTCATAGTCCAAGCTAAAGACTTTACACCGTCTGAGGCAAAGACTTTACATGATTTGTGGCAAAGAAAAGGCATTCCATAGTCCGAGCTAAAGACTTTACACCGTCTAAGGCAAAGACTTTACACCGTCTGAGCTAAAGACTTTACACCGTCTAAGGCAAAGACTTTACATGATTTGTGGCAAAGACTTTACACCGTCTGAGTCAGAGGCATTCTATAGTCCGAGCTAAAGATTTTACACCGTCTAAGGCAAAGACTTTACATGATTTATGGCAAAGACTTTACACCGTCTGAGTCAGAGGCATTTCATAGTCCAAGCTAAAGACTTTACACCGTCTGAGGCAAAGACTTTACATGATTTGTGGCAAAGAAAAGGCATTCCATAGTCCGAGCTAAAGACTTTACACCGTCTAAGGCAAAGACTTTACACCGTCTAAGGCAAAGACTTTACACCGTCTAAGGCAAAGACTTTACATGATTTGTGGCAAAGACTTTACACCGTCTGAGTCAGAGGCATTCCATAGTCTGAGCTAAAGACTTTACACCGTCTAAGGCAAAGACTTTACATGATTTGTGGCAAAGACTTTACACTGTCTGAGTCAGAAGCATTCCATAGTCCGAGCTAAAGACTTTACACCGTCTAAGGCAAAGACTTTACACCGTCTGAGTCAGAGGCATTCCATAGTCCGAGCTAAAGACTTTACACCGTCTGAGGCAAAGACTTTACATGATTTGTGGCAAAGACTTTACACCGTCTGAGTCAGAGGCATTTCATAGTCCAAGCTAAAGACTTTACACCGTCTGAGGCAAAGACTTTACATGATTTGTGGCAAAGACTTTACACCGTCTGAGTCAGACATAGGTTTTGCTCAAAGAATATAATCGTCCATTATTGAGATTCATTACCATGATTATTGAATTACTAATTTAAGCGCTAACATTTTTTATTTTGTTTTTTACAGATTGAATCATGATTTACTTTAGAGATTTGACTTTCTCTTCTTCAGAGTTGCGATACCTTTTGTGTTTCGATAGTACAAGAGATATATCATTGTATGAGAGCACCAAGCCAGGATAGGCTCAATTTATCAGAAACCAAGCTTCTTAACATATCCAAAATTTATAGTTCAAGTCCTGCAGGATAGTTCTAAGCAAACTTCAAAAATGAATTTCACATACAGAAGAGCTGACAGGTTCACATTTGCATGATCTTATTAAAAGAAAATATTTGTATCTTAGCGTAGAGAATCCAAAAAAACTATAACATGTACAATAATCACAGCTAATAGCTTTATGGATTTGTACGAATATTTCTTTGAAGTCAATTCAAATTCTGTCTTGATTGGCCCTTTTTAATTCACACGTCATATATGAAAATATACAAGAACATTGTGATGTTCAAATAGCAGTGTGCCCCATTTCTTTTGAACTTATGAGACTAAAATTTAGGATGTAACTCATGGATTATGGTGGAGAGGGTCAAGAGAGACTATGAATTCTTTGGATACTCATGTGACTGAACTCAGAATGTAATTCTAAGCGCCTATGTACCTCACTGAAGAGGATCAAGTCATAACGTAGTTCTGAGAGATTTTTTTTTTGGTTCTAACTTTTGCCTAGGCCGCCTCTTTCGAGATTTTCAACCTAGCAGACATTTTTTTTATGGGGTGCCGTGCACAGTTTATGCTCTTGCGGGCCAGGAGTAACATGCAGTTTATACTCGTACCTTAAGGAGTGTGTTTCTTTTCTTCAAGGATAGTATCTCTTTATGAACTTTCCGTTAATGGGGCCAATGCGCAATCCTTCTGAGTCAACCAGTTTGTAAGCGCCACTTGAGTATACTTTTTGTACCACATATGGTCCATCCCATTTGGCGGAGAACTTGCTTCCAGACCGACGAGAAGTAATAATGGGCCTTCTTACAACAAGAACTTGATCACCCACTTGGAAGCATCTAAGACGAACCTTCTTATTAAAAGATCGAGCTAGACGAGCTTGATAACATTGCAGACTTTGTTGGGCCTCTAGTCTTTTTTCTTCAAGAGCCTCCAATTCTTCAAGGCGCAACCGAGCATTTTCTTCATCAGTGAGCCCTTCTTGAATGGCAAGGCGCAATGAAGGTATTTGACGTTCAAGTGGAAGAACTGCTTCAACTCCATAAATAAGAGAGTAGGGAGTCGCTTGTGTTGGCGTGCGATACGTAGTCCTATATGCCCAAAGAGCCTCTTCCATTCTTTCATGCCAATCTCTCTTAGACTTGGAAACAACTTTTTTCAACAAGTTGCAGAGTGTCTTGTTAAATGCTTCAGCGAGACCATTAGCAGCTGCATAATACATAGAGGAATTGCGTTGCTTGAAGCCAAAAAGATCACATATCTTCGTCATTAACTTGTTATCAAATGGCTTGCCATTATCTGTCAATATGTATCGAGGAATACCAAAACGGTAGATAATATTAACTCGAATGAAGTTGGCGACATTCTCTCTCTTTACTTCTCTAAGAGAAACAGCTTCTGCCCATTTTGAGAAGTAGTCAGTTGCAGCCAGGATGTACAGATGTCCACCAGAGGACTTAGGCAATGGTCCAACAACATCCAAACCCCAAGCTTCAAATGGCCATGAGGCAATAGTTGGGTGCAATACTTCTGGGGGTTGATGTATAAAATTCGCATGGAATTGACAAGCTTTACATCTTCGGACGTAATCCAAGCAATCTTTCACCATGGTTTGCCAGTAATATCCCATCCTTTTTATGTGAAAATGAAGTTTTGGTCTAGACTGATGCGCTCCACATACTCCAGAATGCGCTTCTTGCATAGCTTGAGTAGATTCATCTGCCCCCAAACATCGTAAGAGAACTCCATCGAACGACCGTCTGTAAAGTGTATTTTTATAATAAAGAAAACGAGGGGCTCGTCGTCGTATTTCTGTTCTTCTTCGAAGGTTTTCTGGCAATATTCCATAACACAAATAATCTATTATTGGTTGTCGCCAATCGTCAATTTCAGCTTCCGAAGTGGCGATAACTTGTCGAAATTCTTCTTCATGCTCATTTGGAGGCGGAGTTATCCATCTTTGGCAAACCACAACTTGTATTTCATCAGGAGATACCAATGCAGAAGCTAAAGCTGCCAATGCATCAACCTTTTTATTTTCCTTTCTTGGGACATGTTGAATAGTCACCTCTCCAAGCCACCCTATCATCTTTTGAGCGTAATTACAGTATGTGATTAACTCAGGCTTCCTTACTTCATAATTACCCAAGACTTGATTGATCACCAACTTGGAATCCCCAAAAACTTGTAGTTGCAATTGTTTCATATCAATGGCCATCTCAAGCCCAAGTAAGAGTGCTTGATATTCAGCAACATTATTGGAGCAGTTTTGTGTTAGAGTGAAGGAGTATGACAAAACTTCTCCATGGGAAGTGACAAATACCACTCCAGCACCGGCCCCTTCACGATGTGCAGCACCATCAAAATACATCTTCCAAGGTGGCTGAATTTCCACTAGCATTGCGTCTTCATCAGGTAATTCATCAGATAGCTCCCAATCATTCGGAATTGGATGATTGGCCAAGAAATCTGCTAGCACTTGTCCTTTTACTGCCTTCTGAGATATATACACAATCTCAAATTGTTGAAACTGGAGGTACCACCTTGCTAGCCTATCACTTAAGACAGGCTTGGACATGACAAACTTGATAGGATTCGCTTTAGAGACAAGTTGTACAATATGAGCCTGGAAGTAATGCTTCATCTTCTGAATTGAGAACACGAGTGCCAGACATAACTTCTCAATAAATGAATACTTAATCTTGTTTTGTGTCATCATCCTACTCAAGTAATATAGGGCATTTTCTTTCCCTTCATCATTTTCTTATGCGAGAAGTGCTCCTACTGACCTTTTTTGTGCTGCAATGTATAAAATCAATGGTTTTTCAGGTATAGGATCTACAAGTACTGGAGGTTTCATCAGATAAGACTTTATGTTCTCAAAAGCATTGGTACAAGCTTGGTCCCATTCAAAAGGAACATCTTTCTTCATAAGGCGACTGAATGGTTGACATCTCCCAGCCAGATTTGAGATAAACCTCCTAAGATATGCTAATTTTCCTTGTAAGCTTTTCAACTCATGAATATTTTTTGGCTCAGGCATCTTCAAAATAGCATCTATCTTATCTTGATCAATCTCGATTCCTCGATGTCGACCAATAAAACCGAGAAACTTTCCCGAAGTAACTCCAAAGGCACATTTTAAAGGATTCATTTTGAGTTGGTATCTTCGAAGCCGTTCAAACACCATTCTCAGATCTTTCAAGTGGTCATCACTCTTCTTTGATTTTACTACTAAGTCATCGACATAACACTCAACATTTTTATGAAGCATGTCATCAAAAATATTCTGCATGGCTCGTTGATAAGTGGCTCCAGCATTTTTTAAACCAAAAGGCATCACTTTGTAGCAATATATACCTTTAGGAGAGCGAAATGCAGTAAGTTCTTCATCCTTTGGTGCCATGCGAATTTGATTGTATCTAAATGAACCATCCATGAAGGACATTGCCTCGTATCCAGTTGTAGCATCAATCATAAGCTCAGGGATTGGAAGAGGAAGTTCATCCTTAGGGCATGCATTATTAAGATCTCTAAAGTCAACACAAACTCGTATTTGGCCATTCTTCTTTCTTACAGGTACAATGCTTGAAATCCATGTAGGATATTTGACTTTACGAATAAAACCTGCTTCAATGAGCTTGTTAACCTCAGTTTCGATCAAAGGAACCAATTCAGGTCTAAAGCGACGTTGTGCTTGTTTAACAGGACGAGTACCTCATTTTACAGCAAGATGATGAACTGCAACTTTAGAGTCTAACCCTGGCATCTCTTTGTAACTCCAAGCAAATACATCCCTAAATTCCATAAGCAACTCAATATATTTCTTCTCTTCATCGTCATCCAGCGAAGCACTCACATATGTAGGCCTTATATCATCATCAACTCCAAGATTTACTTCCTTCAATGCATCAACAGTATTCTTTATCCCTTCCTCGAGTTCAGGTGGCACATCTTCAACATCCTCATCTTTTTGAGGATCACCATCATTAAAAGATATGTGATGGCATGCATGAATATTAACAAATCCATCATCAATTTTTGCATATAGTGGAGTACTTTCTTCGTCACAAATTGTGATGTGATTTGATGATCCCACACTTTCTTCATCTTCATCTCGCTCCTTAGTGTGAACTATGGTATGAGTTTTTGCTCTCAGAACATCTCCACATGAAACTACAAGTTTTGTTTCTCGCCTTATTCTAGAAGGGATCAAACTGGGCCAATTCTTGGGTGAATTATGCTCCCGGGCATATACCCGTTCTTCCACTGTTCTATAATCTCCTTGGCGCTTGTATTTCTTCTTCATTGGTCCCAATCGATCAAATACTGAAATTTTCGGAGTTGATTCTATTAGTCGATCAGATGCAGAAACCTTAGGAGTCATGCTACTAAGTCGATCAAACACAAAAGGCTTTTTGTTGAACATCATCGATTCTTCCACAGGGGTAATATAGTTGATGCTCATCCTTTTTATAGAGATTCAGATTGGTGACGGTTGTTTGTAACCCAGGCCTTCGCGCGATTGCTTGACATCATACCCTTTCTCTATCATCATCCTTTGAGTTGGATTTAGGCCATGATTTGCCCTTTCAATAACTTCATTTGGAAGCTTCCCTACTTTAGAAGCTTCATTGGGATTGTATCCTACTTTCACCAACAACTTATATGCATTCGGGTCAAAATCCTCATTTGTACGATTTTTAGGGAGTGATTCATGTAAATCATGATTCGATGGTCTGACAAATCCCTGTATCATTTTTGAAGGTGATTTGATCGCATCAATTTGCTTGATAGGGAATGTCAACTTACTACTCTGCAACTCAGAGGGTGGGATCTTGACTTTGTTTGTCTTTGGGACATAGTGAGAAACAGGAATCATTCTCTTGAAGATGCCTCACTTATCTTAGGTACTTTACTCATATCTGAAAGCGTTTTATCCTTTTCAATCATGACCCTCGCATTAGCAGGTGCTACATCAACCCTTTTTGTGATATCAGCAGGTATCACGTTATCAACTTTAACTTCTTTTGAAACATGATTCTTTAAGTAGAATTTTGCATCAGCAAAGTGCGCTTCCGTCTCGGTGAAAGGTTCATCATCAGCAACTACCTTCTTTTGAACCCCATCTTCAAAGTATTTGAAACATTGATGGTAGGTGGACGGTACTACTTTGTTCTCATGTATCCATGGTCTTCCTAACAAGATGTTATACGAGGTCTTTGAGTCAATAACATGTATCCATGCACTCGAACGCATATCCCCCATCGTTATATCTAATTTGACAGCACCAATGGCTCTCTGCCCCCCTTGGTTAAAACCTTGAATCATCAGACGACTTTCAGACAGTTCATTTATCGGTATTCCAAGTTCTTTCACAGTACGAATAGGGAGAATATTGACCCCAGATCCATCATCCACCATGATCCTATTTACTTTATGTCTACGCACAAAACCTACCATATATAAAGGACGATTATGCAACACTTCACCCAATAAAAGATCATCATTAGTGAATGTAAACTTCGCATCACAAGTGTCCACTTCTTCAGAGTGAGGCTTTATAGGGACTTCATGTGATGGAGGTATTGATGGTGATGAGCTTTCTACCTTCGTCTCTTCTTTATCAATGTTACAACACGAGGCCTTGGTGTCACGATGAGAAATCTTTTCACGAAACCAACTTGGCAAGAATTCCTCTAATGTCACCGGAGGACGTTGCTTTTGATAGTAATTTCTCTCGACTCTTGACTTCTTCACATTCTTCTTTACCCTTTGAGTTTTAGGGGTAGGTGGATGGCACCACTTTGTTCTTATCTTCGCTCTAGTCACTTGCTTATTTGGTTCTCCTTGCAAGCTCATTTTACGACGTCCTAGTCGTCTCACTAAAATCCATCCTTCATCATCAGTATAAGCAACGCAAGATTGGTTTTCCTCTAGAGATTTATCTTCCATATTACTTCATTCATCAAAGGAACAAGCGATGATACGTTAACATTTATTGGTTTGAAGTCACCAAATTTAATCATCTTTGATGGTGATGTGGCTAGGTCATCACCACTATCATGTATTTCGACAAAGTTGCAAAGAACTATGGGGTCAAGTGAACCAAAAGTGACAGAGACTTGATTTGAACTCTCTTTCTCATCTTCAAGCAATATCTTTCCTTCACGGGCCAAGTCCATAATCTTTTCCTTAAAGATAAAACACTTTTCAATAGGATGGCCCATCAAACGGTGATATTTGCAGTAATTTGGATCATTAGTCCTCCCAGCCTCATCTGGACGCTTCATTTCAGGTAGCTCAAAGAGTTTTAACGCCAGAAGCTCTTCGAAAATTGCTGGAACATCTGAGTCCAAGAAAGGATACTCTTTTGCCTGCATTTCCTTCAAAGTCAGCTTTCTACCAGCGTTATTCTGAAAAGTTGTGGTCTTCACCCTTTGATTCTTGCTTAGATTTGTAGCCACTTTCAAAGGTACGGCATTAACACTCATTGACTCCTTGTTTCCAAACTTAGGTGCCGATTTTTCCCCTTTCTTTACCTCCATTTTGTCTTTTCCCTTGCGAGGCCCATAAATAATTGGTCCTTCAATCCCGCTTGCAGACATGCTCAACTCCATATCATGAGCACGTGTGGCTAGTTCCTCAAATGATTTGGGTTTAATACCCTGTAGGATATAACGAAGTCCCCAACGCATTCCTTGAATACACATTTCTATTCCGGAAGTTTCACTAAGCCTATCCTTACAATTGAGGCTTGCATTTCTCCATCGGTTGATGAACTCAATGACGGATTCATCTTCCAATTGACGTGTATTTGTGAGTTCAACCATGCTCACAGTACGCCTTGTGCTATAGAAGCGATTAAGAAATTCATGCTCAAGTTGTTCCCAACTATCAATAGAGCCTGCCTCGAGATCCGTATACCAGTCAAAAGCATTTCCTTGTAAGGAGCGCACAAACTGCTTGACCAGATAATCTTCATATGTTCCAGCGTTATTGCAGGTTTCAACAAAATGGGCAATGTGTTGTTTTGGATTTCCCTTTCCATCAAATTGTTGAAATTTTGGAGGTTGATAACCTGCAGGCATCTTCAAAACATTGATTCTTGAAGTGTATGGCTTTGCATATGTGAATGATGACTTTGAAGACACGTCATACTTATCTTTGATAGTTCCCATAATGAAGTCCTTCAGTTGATGAATGGGAATTCCTCCTTCAGCAGATACTTGCAGCTCATCACCCACATTTATTTGCTTTGTAACTGAATCTCCCTTTTCTTGTATCATCGGACGTTTTCCAGGTGCATGACTTGAGTCCCCCTCCATAACATTCTCAACTCTGTCCGTCAACTTGACAATTCGATTATCCTGATCTTGCACATATTTTGTTAGACCTTCAATTGCCTTCATCAAACTCGCCAGTTGTTCTTCAACAGTTGAGGTGTTAGTCATCATCGCTTGGATGGCCGTTATGGATGATGGAGCAAAGCATGGATTTTCCCTCAAACTGAAATCTGTCTGAAACAAGTTACGTGGAGTGACTGAGGCAGATCTAGTGATCAAGACATCATCTTCATCTTGAATAGTGCAATTCCTCGTGTTAAAAGGACTAAGTCAAGCCAATGTCTTTTCAACAATATCAGCTATATTCTCTCCTTCTTCCAATTCATTCGGAAAGAATCTTGCCCCCTTTGAAGATGGAAGATCAAAAATAGGAACTGATGCGGACGGCACTTGAAGTGTTTGTTGTCCTAGCAAGTTTGCTCTGTTCCTAGTAATGGGTCCCAAACTTCCCATAGTAGCATCCAGTATGTTCTCCACCTCAGAGGAAAACTTAGAATCAGTAGCCTTAGCAATAATAGTCCTGGAGTCAAACTTCTTAGATGCCATTTAAGTGTTCTTGAAGTTTGATGATCGATGTGAAGAGATGAGAGGTAGAGATGGTCCCATTGGGCGTGCCAAAATTTGTAAACAACAAATTTTCGAGCCGAAAAAAGTAAATAATCAAGACCGGAAAATTGGAGTAACAAAGTGTAATATTTGATTTCAAAATGTAATGCGGTTACAATCTCTATAATAATCCTCTGATTCTTCAAATAATATGAAAGGCGTTGAACTTGAATTTGAATTTGAATTTGATTTAGAGTCAAGGGCTTGAATAGCTTGATCTTGAATCTACGTCTTCGAATTTGGATTTGAATTTTTCGTCACGAACACTTGTATGGTTATGACGAACGATAAATATGAACAAGTAACTTGATCTCGAACTTTTTGATATTTGTCTTCGTTCTTGATCTTGAACTTGAATTTGATTGCTTGAACTTTGTAGCTTTGTAGAGAATTTGCGGCCTTTGATCCACGAGCTCTCTTCTTGCTTCTTGTTCTTCCAAAAACCTCCCCTTTCAGAATAATGAGGACCCCTATTTATAGTTGTAGGGAGTGGTATGAGGGTGTGATTTGATTGGTTGGTTTGAACTGACCAATCAAATTTCTTTGTTGAAGAGTTTTAATTTGATTGGTCAGAACATGTCACATAGACACGTGGCATTATTCTAGTGGCTCATTTAATTTGACTTAGATTGCCACATAACTTTGACATGTGACATGATTTTAGTGGTTTATTTAATTTGACCTGGATTGCCACCTAACTTTGACACGTGGCATGATTTTAGTGGCTTATTTAATTTGACTTGGATTGCCACCTAACTTTGGCACATGGCATAATTCTAGTGGCTTATTTAATTTGACTTGAATTGCCACCTAACTTTGATATGTGGCATAAAAATGGACCTCTAGGATGAGATGATATTGGGCTTAAGAAAGTGGAGTCATCTTTATAGCCCAAATCAATGAATTTAGTTTTTTTAATTAAATCCACATTTATTGGGCTTAAATAATTGACCCAATTTTATTAATCCAAAATATTTATTTGGACTAATATATCTTGAATTTAATATAAATTGAACCATTCTACAAATTTATATTCAATAAATTGTAAATGATTACAATATCGTTTGCATTTTTTTTATGGCTTAGCAGGTTTTGAACTAAAGTTCAAGACAACGAAGAGTTCGCTTTGGTTGGGATTATATCGGAAGAAGTTGTTTATTTAGATCTTTCTCTTTGTGTATTTCTTTCTTTGAAATATTATGTTATTCGGTCTTGTAATAATGTTGTAAACGCTCTCTAAATAATAAATAAATTGGGGACAGTCTTGGGGGGGGGGGGGGGAGGAAATCTACATGCTATTTGTTTTACTTTAACATAATTTATGTGTGTGCGCGCTAGATAAATATGCTTATAGGAGTTAATTAATCTTAGTTATTAAAATCATGTCAGGCTTTGATTAAATTCTCAATTTGGGTTTGAGTGTTATTTTTACGGATATTTGTTTATTTGGAGAAAATAGTCTAAAATTAATACAATCTTGATATTGCCTATTATTCGCATGTATTTCCAAATGGTTTTTTTCTAACTTTCACATGTTTACGTTTGTTTAGTGAATTAAAATCACCCTTTTTTATATCTTTGAAATAAGTGTTTAACATGTCTTTTAATTAGAAATTATGCCTATACGATTTTATTTTATTTTAAGCATATTATATAGAAATTATGCCTATAGGATTTAATAATATTTTCAACATGTTATTTAGATGTGAAACTTTTTAAGAATGTTATTTTGTAATCATGCCTACATGTTAAAATTAACCTTGCCAATTAAGTCACACCTAATACTTGTGACATTATTTATTATTTATTTAGAAGTTATGACTATAGGAATTGATACATAATTGCTAACACGAAAGCATGCTATTGGAGTATAGAAATTGTGTATACAGGCTTAAACTAATCTTTTGGTACATAATGTGATTAAAAGTTATATTCATAAAATCCCACAATTTTCAGCATGTTAATTAACTAGAAATAATGCCTATAAGATTTTAATAAGTTTTCGTCCTATTATCATATAGAAATCATGCCTATAAGATTTTCATAAATATTTTCAACATGTCACATTACTCAGAAACCATGTTCATAGGATATATTTAATATTTTCAGCAAGTTATTTAAACATTAGAAATGTTTTTAGAAGGTTGTTTTATGTAAAAATCATGCTTATAGGATTTTAATAAGTTATCATATTATATTATCTATAAGATGTTATCAGCATGTTGTTATGTTTTGGAATTCTACATTTTATTTTAGCATGTTAAAATTGAAATTGACAATAATGCTTTTCTTTTGTCATAATTAATCTAGTAAGTAAAATTGTCTTCGCATATCTAATAATAGAATTAAGCTCCCATGTCCTTTAAGTTTGATATTATGTTTGATTGTGTATGCACACATATAATATATTATGGCCTCCACATAACCTGTGTTTTCAAGCATGCTAATGATTAATTTAGAGGCATATCTTAAACTTTATATGCTAAATACTTGTTCTACTTGTTTTGTTTGACGCTGTGTTTAATTAGGAAACTTATATTTTCCTTCAGTCTTGAACTTACATAATTAATAAGTCCAATGCCTATTGAACATTAAGTCGGGTAGTTAGACACCTTTTAGGACGTTAGTTTTATTATTTCTTTAGTTTGCTTTAGGATTATGATAATAAATGAATCTAGAAAGGGGAGGGGTAGGGGTAGGTAGGCCTCCTCGAAAATGATGAAAAGTTAATTCGAGCATACTTTATGTATCTTGTCTTTCGTTAATAAGCCTGATATTGATCTGAGTAGGATAAATTAATTTAATTTAGTTAAATCCTTAATTATTTGAATTTTAATATATTTGTTTGTATTTATTTGAGTAATTTAACTAATAATAAAAAATATTTTTTTTTCTCTAATTAATTCTGCAATTTGTATTTTCTCGCTTGTCTTTTCTATTTTGTTAATTAATTTTATTTGTTTCTTTACATATTCTTTAATCACCTGAGCCTTCATTAGTTAGTAAATGAAAGACCTTATTTGTTACATTTTTTAAAACTCCCCATAATTTATAAGATTCGATTGGGACCCACATTTGTGGACCTCGAAAGGTACCTAATACCTTTCTTTTGAGGTAATTTGAACCCTTACCTGAACTCTAGTAGCAATTGACTTTTTAAAATTAATATAGAATAGAATGGTGTCCTAACGCACCTTTAATTCGTTAGGTGACTACTCTTCTCTTTTTTAAAATCCTAAAAAGAGTTGTCACGTCGTTGCAAATTCGATTTGAAAAAAATGGGGCACGACATTGACATACAAATTGGATCGGATGTCATGTTTCGACACATATTTGGATCGGGTGTCACATTCCGACACAAACCTTGGATCGGGTGTCACGTTCCTACACAAAGTGGAATGTTTGTAGGTCCCATGAGAGGACCCTTATGTGAAGTTATATCATGTTAAAGTTATTGAACTGTGATCTTACTGAATATCGTTGAAGATAAGATTGGTTAACTTATTCTGTACATGTGTGCTTGTTATGCTGAGTTTACTTTTCTATGATCTGCTTACTGGCTAGCCGTGTGATCCTATCAATACACCGTTGCTTTTGTGTACTGATACTACACTTGATCCGTCTTTTATTGAGTACTGTTGACAACCAATTTTGACCCTCGACAATTCAAATTATCTATCGAGTTTTTTTGAATTTCGAATATTTTTGAAATAATTAGCTTTTATAAAAAATAAAGATATTTTCATGTTATTCTTAACCATTTTTGTTTCTTTTATAAATTTTAGTATAATATATATATTTTTATATAACTATATCTTTGATTATTATTTATGTAGTTATTCAAAAATTATCTCAAAAAGATTTTATTTTTAACTAAATACAATGTTAGTTAGGTTAGTTTAATTATAGTTTGCATTTTTGAAAATTTTAGTTTTTTCTAAAAAAAAAAATATAAAAAATCTCAAATCTCCCACATCGAAAATTGTATGAAAATTTAAAGTTTTTGGAGCCTATATAAAGACTCATAATCTTATTAAGAAGAGAGATGAAGTGGGAGGTTTTTTAGCCACCCAAAGATTAGAAATTTTCTTAATTTGGTTAGAATTTTGGACTCTTGTCCCAGCTTAAAAGTTGTGAAAATTTCTACTTTCAATCAATATTTTTCTTCAAGAAAAATAGGAAATTGAAGTTGAAATTTAGGCTAAGAACAGTATTCTTATAACATCAAACCTACGAAGGTTCGAGTCTATATTTTTAATCTTTTCTTTTTTGTAGATTGGAGTTCCATCAAGCTCTTGGGTGGTGATGAAGTTGTCTTCGGCTCATCGTCTTCAATCTCGCTGCCTAGAAAGAGGTAAAATCTATTCTCAGCTTTATTTTATTTAATTATTTCATGTTTTATATTTAGTTGATTCGTAGTCTTAATTTTTTTAGTTAGCATGTATTAAGAATAATTAGATTAATGATAGAAATTTCTTATAGTTAGCATATGTTAGGATTACTTAGCTATCATGTGTTAGGATTATATCATGAAAGATCTTAGTTTTGTTCATTATTTTTCCAAATAGTTTTCTTTGACAATATAGATTTTCATGTTTTTAATTTCTTCTTTTAACATGATTTAGATAACAAAAATATGCTTAAAGTTATTAGTTAATTAGAACTTTCATGGCTTAATTGATTTAATTCTTTCTTTAAAATTTGAGCTAGTATAACATATATGTTAAATCCGTGTTCTTTAGTTACTTGAATATATTTCTTCTTTCCTTTCCTTTGTCTACATATTTGCATGTTGTTAGTCACTTCTACGATGCCCATCAATTTGATAACTTAAAATATCATGATATATTTTTGGTTTAGCTTAAAATGAATAAATATTTATGTAATTTTCTTTTGGTGCATGTGATATCAATTCGAGTCCATCTTTGGACTCCATCCTTGCATATCATTGAGTTTTGAGTATCATCTTGCTTAAATGACTGGAAAGTTGATACATGGAAAGGAATGTAATATTCATTATTTGAATATTGATATTGAGCTGTATACACGAAATACAGGTGGAACAGTGTCGTATACACTGATATACAATATCTATACAGTCTGATATGTAAAGAAAACAATGTTGTATACACTGATATACAATGTATATACAGTCTGATATACAGTGATATACAACAGATACATGGAACAAACAGGTGGTATACACTGTGTATACAGTTTGATATACAGAAACAATATTGTAAACACTGTATACAGTGTATATACAGTTTGATATACAGTGTATATACAATTACAATATATATTGGAATTGTGCTTAAGGTCTAAAACGCAGATAACCCAACATCTTAGTCTAGACGTATCGAAACTAAGTGTCGGGCTATATTTTCATGTGTTATTTATTATTTATTTTAATTCAGGTTGTAATAATTTATTTTCTTATGTTATTTATGTTTGCTTAGATATTAATTTTAATTTATTTTAACTCAATTAGATTCTCCTAAAGATAAACCAATTCATGTTAATTTACTCTTTAAATGATTTTCTACCTTTACTTGTTCATTTGATAAACTTTTACTTTTTATATATATATATATACATGTATATTATTTTCAATATTTAAGTTTGATCATTTTTTTAAAAAAATAATTTTAAAGTCTTCATTTCCTTTAAATTAATATTTTCAAAAGTTAGTCAAATAATTTTTTAAATCATCGGATAACCGCGAGTTAGCGGCCACTTTGAATGCTTAACACATTCTCAAAGTGGAAATAAGAACCTCGTACCTTTTTCTCTGGATTTTTAAGACTTAAATTTGTTAGAGTCTTTTAAATTAAGTTTTCTTAATTTCTTTAAAAAATTAAGTGGCAACTCTTCTTTTTTCTAAAATTATTTTTTTCTCTAAAAAATATAAATTAATTTTAAACCATTTTTTTTTTCGACATAATAGAAATGACGACCCCGTTGTGGAATTTAATAGGTTCAACCATTAGATTTGATTATTTGATTGTGTTTGTAATAATGTTTATTTATTTTTATTTATTTAAATTTCACAAATTATAACTGTTGCACTTAATGGCATTAAATTCCGTCAAATGGCAAATAATTTGCATTAGGGTTAAGGACGGTTACGTTGTCACATGCGACTGTTCCTTTAGAAAATAACCATTATTTCTTGAATTAATAAATGGGTAGTTGATTTGTGGTCGTCCAACGCCGTTTATTATATTCAGTCTGCAGTTTGTCCGACTCGGGTATCCAGTTTCTTTTCAAAGCCTACTCTAGTCCACCTAGCATAGAGCAAAATCAAAATTCTAATTTAATGCATTGGCCTAAGACGACCCAATACCCAAGGCGTATTGGTACCATTAGAAAGACCACCTTGAGTCCAAAATGACCCTCGACCTAAATGAACGATCATACCTATGTGTTTAAATTTGAAGGTTGTATATGCCGTTTGACAAACCATTGCCCCTCAGAGTTGGAAGTTTATTTTAGTAGCTTAGTCTAGTCAAAGAGGGATCTTCAGAAGCTGCTACTTCATCCAAAAGGTGTTGGCGTTCGGAGATGTCAAGAAGTCAAGAATGAAAGATTTTTCACGAAGTCTTAGTTTAGGATTGTACCCCTGTGTGAAATCGATTATTTGTATCCCATTTTCCTATTATGTATCCTCATTCAGTTTATTCATAAAGCTTGTATAAATATGGTTTTTTGGAGCAATAGATTGTTTCAAATGACGTTATACATCCTTCAAATCGTTAGGTCTATCCTTGGCGCAAAAAGGTCACATATCTGTTTAGGATGCGCAATAACTGTTTATGGGCTATATGCTATAACTATTTTTGTGAATATGTTGCTTCATTTGGAGACATGCTAGTCCACTCTTTTAGAATTTTTTCTAGAGCCTCATAGGCATAAATATCAAATCACTATCAAAAGTGCGTCCAAATACTCCATGGGTCTTTAGTTTCTCACCAAAATTTGAACTTTACTCTCAAAATCATAAACCTTGCTCTCTCATCTCAAAAAAATGGGTTGATGTTTCATTAAAAAAATAAAAATTCAAGCTGGTCAAACTACGTAGGACCTGAATTTTCCTTTATGAGATACGTAGGAAGCCTTTCAAGGCTCGGTCCTGTCTTTAAAGTTTTCAATTTTTCTTCATTCTTTCAAAGAAATTGAGAACTTCTTCTACATCTAAGAAGAATGAGGGTACAAAAGTTGATGCGCAAGAAATCCATGAGTCAACACAAGTCAATCTTTCTCACACATCAGTCATAAAATTAAAATGGTCAATTTCTGTCCATTTAGTCTTTCTTCACACATGGATTAGTTTGTTTTCAAACAAAACAACATTTATATGTTTTGTTCTTTGTGTGATATTTGCATTAATTATTACAAACATAAACTAATGCTTTGACTTTTGAGTTATTCTTCTTTTTCATGGAGAGATTGATTTGTGTCTAAAATCAAATTTGCTTACTTCTCAAAGATCGAGGGTTCAACAAAGTTGATTCTTTTTTTTTGTAGAGGCTATTATCAAAAAATATCATGCGATAAATGATTGGATCTTAATTTTGAGAGGTCAACACTCTCTTACTAACTAAGAAGTTTTCTTTGTACATAGGAGAGACGAAATTATTTCAAGAGAGGAAATCACGACAATTCCAAATCTACTACAACATTCAACCACAAACTTTAACCCTAATCTCTTTCAATTCCTTAATGTAAGAAAAACCATAACCCTTTCTCATATGGATCTTGCAGGGACAAAGAGATCATGGGAAATAACGATGACCTTAAATTTTACAAGACACCAATACCCAGCCTAAAAGATAAATTGGGGGAGTCTTTGACTATGAAGTCTTACTCCTATATCTTGTTACTTATTTTTTTATAGTGGATCTGCTTTCACACTTTTCTCATATCTTTGCAGGAAAACTGTTCCCGACAATAGTCGAAGATGGTTATAACAATGTATGATTCTTGTGAATAGTTGAAAGAATTCAAGTCACAAGAGACGATCACCAAAAAAACACAACAAGTGATTTTTGTAGGAAATTGGAAGAACACACCAATGTATAATCTCTGAGGAATATCTGAAAAACAATACAACGATAGGTTTCCTCACTGATGGTTGAGAGAACACGAAACGTGTTGGTGCAAATAGGCAAAAGACACTCCCCAACTGAAGATGTCAACGAGCACTAGAATTATGAGACGTCACTTTGAGTTTGTCTAATTCTTTAAATTATTTTATATATCATATCTGCAAGAACTATGCACACCTGATTCTCATCTCAGTGAGATACGTAGGCAGCCCTTCTTGGGTTCAGTATTTCCTTTTTTCAACCAAAACAATATATTAAAAAATAGAAAATAAATACAATAATAAATTGTGTACATATTTTAAGAGTCATATCTTCTTGATTGGGACGAATACAGTTAAGAGCATGCGAAATATTTGATATGATGAAAAAGATTGAATTTGTTGTAAATCATAGCTTCTATTGGTATCTTTCATTTGTACTTTTGTAATGCTTGAAAATTCTCTTGCGGGCATTCAAGGTAAGAATAAAACCAACCTCATGACTTCATGTGCATTGCGTGGTGAGCTTTAGATTAAAATTCAATTGCATCGCATTGTTGATCTAGAACTTAGCCTGAATGTTTGTTGAGCCGAAATCCTAAGTAATGTTTGATTTGAGAAATGATTGTAGGCCTTTTTTGACTCGATTATGCCTTTGAAAGCCTACCAAATAACATTATTCTCTAGTTTTCCCCACTTTGAGCCTAATACCCTTTCTTTGGACAACCACTTCTTAGCCCTTTTCTTTTTGAGTGCTTACATGCACTATTTCTCTCTTGGCCCAACCTTCTTGAACGCACCGAAGACGTGTGAATTATAGAAAAAGATCCAATTTTGAAATTGTCAATGGCAAAAGACGTAAAGTTTCCAAAGTCAAGAAAGCAAAGATGATTTTCAAAAAACAAAAAGAAAAAAAAAACTCCTACAAGGTCGATGTAAGACTGAAAGGAAACTACTTCAACAAAAGAGGAGAAACCTCAAAAGGAAGGGGTAAAAAGAGAAAAAGCTCCAAAAATAAAGACTCAAAAAGAAGTCAAAATCTAAGAAGGAGATAACAAAGAGGATCGGGCGCTAAAAGACGCAACAATCATCAAAAACACAAATTCCGTGTGACGCTCAAGGAGAGATTAAGTCACTTTTATCCCAAATAAATATCCTACTTGTCCTTAAGCCTACATTACAAGCCAATAACAAGCCCTACATGATCTCATTCCAAATATTCTCACATTAGTGGAGACTTACATGCAGGCCAAGCATATGGTATCACAGTTGCATGCGTTGAACATTCTTGAGAGTGTGAGTGTACTTTGCAAAATGTCCTCAAATCGAACACTTAAGATATGTACGAAATATGACTTTCTTTATTGTAAAGGCACTTGAAATATGAGGATTGGTATAATTCTAAACCTTTGTTGGAAGCAGGATGAAAATATCTTGTCGACACTTAAGTATGTTTGAGGTACTACTTGAAGCTATAGGAATTACCTTGAAGTCAATCTCAGTTATAAGAAAGAAAATGAGAAATATTTCTATGCATTCCTAACTGTTGATACCAATTATAGTCAAAATTTGACTCTCTCTTTACATTCTCTAAAAATAAATAAATTGTATTTATCCTTTGAAATTGGATGGTTTGCTCTAAATAATGTGACATTAGGCTAATTCCATCGGTGTGAGATGACTATTTTACTTCATTGGATTGTCCATATCAAACGGGTGACATATCTCGTATTTTTATGTTGTAAATATTGCAAGTAATACAGTTTTTCATATCATTATACTCATATTACACATGTGTTTACTGATTATCTTGTCTCAAATTTTGCAATATTCATCATTCAGAGGATTGGAACTATATTTGACCTGATTTCTGCACCAACAGGATATGTAGGTGCCACAATGAAGCAATATATATCCTACCGATGGATCACCTTCATTTGTCCTATCGATGAATCACCTTTATTCGTCCTACCAATGGACATGCATCATATCCTGTCGATGGATCATCTTCATTTGTCCTATCGATGGACACACATTTATATCCTACCAATGTATCATCATTCATCCTATTGATGGATCAACATATCCTACCAATAGATTTTCATTCGTCTTACCGATGGACACGAATTTATATCCTACCAATGGGTCTTCATTTGTCCTACTGATGGACATATAATTATTTTGCTGAGTATCCTATTAATGGATAACCCTCATATCGATGAAGCAATATTTATATCCTACCAATGGTTCTTCATTTATCCTACCGATGGACAGACAGTTAATTTGTCGAGTGTCCTATTAATAGATCACCCTCCTATCGATGGAGCAACATGTATATCCTTCCAATTGATCTTCATTTGTCCTGCCTGATGGACAGATAATTATTTTGCCAAGTATCCTATCAATGGATCACCATTCTACCGATAGATCAGCATTATCCTACCAATGGATCAATGGATATTTTCAACATGTAAAGAGGATGAAAGAAAGTGTGAACGACATCAAAGAGAATGCAACACAATGTAGAATCTTTTCTTAGCAGCGAACTGGGACACAGTCCAAAGAGGAATATCAAACTCATAGGACACGAGTTGAGGAACTACTTCCACCACAGTAAACCACATTTCCATCGGAAAGCATGTGGTTAATTCAGGGTCAAGCCATAATTCCAAAATCCGTACCAACCCTTTTCAGAAAGATGAAGATGGAGTCGGTCAAAATGGGATTTGTCAATTTTTTTTATCCAGGATCCCTTTTATCGATCCTATCCAAAGAAAGGGACAGCTGTTGACACCCAATTTTGACCCTCCACAACGCAAATTAGCTATCGAGTTTTTTTGAATTTCGAATATTTTTGAAATAATTAACTTTTATAAAAAATAAAGATATTTTCATGTTATTCTTAACTATTTTTATTTTTTTTATAAATTTTAGTATAATATACATATTTTTATATAACTATATCTTTGATTATTATTTATGTAGTTATTCGAAAATCATCTCAAAAAGATTTTATTTTTAACTAAATACAATGTTAGTTAGGTTAGTTTAATTATAGTTTGCATTTTTGAAAATTGTAGTTTTTTCTAAAAAAAAATATAAAAAATCTCAAATCTCCCACATCGAAAATTGTATGAAAATTTAAAGTTTTTGGAGCTTTTATAAAGGCTCATAATCTTATTAAGAAGAGAGATGAAGTGGGAGGTTTTTTAGCCCCCCAAAGATTAGAAATTTTCTTAACTTGGCTAGAATTTTGGACTCTTGTCCCAGCTTAAAAGTTGTGAAAATTTCTACTTTCAATCAATATTTTTCTTCAAGGAAATAGAAAATTGAAGTTGAAATTTAGGCTAAGAACAGTATTCTTATAACATCAAACCTACGAATATTCGAGTCTATATTTTTAATCTTTTCTTTTATGTAGATTGGAGTTCCATCAAGCTCTTGGGTGGTGATGAAGTTGTCTTCGGCTCATCGTCTTCAATCTCGCTGACCGGAAAGAAGTAAAATCTTTTCTCAGCTTTATTTTATTTAATTATTTCATGTTTTATATTTAGTTGATTCGTAGTCTTATTTTTTTTAATTAGCATGTATTAAGAATAATTAGATTAATGATAAAAATTTCTTATAGTTAGCATGTGTTAGATTAATTAACTATCATGTGTTAGAATTATTTAATGAAGAATCTTAGTTTTGTTCATTATTTTTCCAAATAGTTTTCTTTGATAATATATATTTTCATGTTTTTAATTTTTTCTTTTAACATGATTTAGATAACAAAAATATGCTTAAAGTTATTAGTTAATTAGAATTTTTATGGCCTAATTGATTTAATTCTTTCTTTAAAATTTGAGATAGTATAGCGTATATATTAAATCTGTGTTCTTTAGTTACTTGAATATATTTCTTTTTTCCTTTCCTTTGTCTACATATTTGCATGTTGTTAGTTACTTCTACGATGTCCATCAATTTGATAACTTAAAATATCATGATATATTTCTTGGTATAGCTTAAAATGAATAAATGTTTATGTAATTTTATTTTGGTGCATGTGATATCAATTTGAGTCCATTTTTGGACTCCATCCTTGCATATCTTTGAGTTTTGAGTATCATCTTGCTTAAATGACTGGAAAGTTGATACATGGAAAGAAAGGTAATATTCATTATTTGAATATTGATATTGGTCTATATACACGGAATACAGGTGGAACAGTGTCGTATACACTGATATACAATATTTATACAGTCTGATATACAAGGAAAACAATATTGTATAAACTGATATACAATGTATATACAGTCTAATATATAGTGATATACAACAGATACAGGAAACAAACAGGTGGTATACACTGTGTATACTGTTTGATATACAGATATAATATTGTATACACTGTATACAGTATATATACAGTCCGATATACAATGTATATACAATTGCAATATACATTGAAATTGTGCTTAAGGTCCAAAACGCAGATGGCCCAACATCTTAGTCCAGACATACATAAACTTAGTGTCGGGCTATATTTTTATGTGTTATTTATTATTTATTTTGATTCGGGTTGTAATAATTTATTTGTTTATGTTTCTTAGATATTAATTTTAATTTGGTTTAACTTAATTAGATTCTCCTAAAGATAAATCAATTCATGTTAATTTACTCTTTAAATGATTTTTCTACTTTTACTTATTCATTTGATAAACTTTTACTTTTTATATATATACATATATATTATTTTCAATATTTAAGTTTGATCATTTTTTCTAAAAAAATAATTTTAAAATCTTTGTTTCCTTTTAAATTAATATTTTCAAAAGTTAGTCAAATAATTTTTTAAATCGTCGGATAACCGCGCGTTAGCAGCTACTTTGAATGCTTAACACCTTTTCAAGGTTGAAATAAGAACCTTGTACCCTTTTGTCTGAATTTTTAAGACTTAAATCTTTTAGGGTCTTTTAAATTAAGTTTTCTTAATATTTTTAAAAAATTAAGTGGCGACTTTTTTTTTTTCTAAAATTAATTTTTTCTCTAAAAAGTATAAATTAATTTTAAATCATCTTTTTTCGACATATCAAGTTCAAGACATATTTAGCCGGCTGCAGAGAGACCTCACTTAGAGTGATTGTTGTTCGAGTTCAAGGTTGAGCTATTTCTTTCAAGCTGTCGTGGACTCTCTTAATTTCTAGTTTTTTTTTTCACGACTTAGATTCAAACATTGGAGTGATTCCCACATGCCCGTAGCACTAGCGCTAGTTGCTCATCATTTCCCTGCTGCAGCACTGCTGGTAGATGAGGTGGTAGACACATATGCCTTTTTCAGACCACTTATAGGCCCTGTTATGACAAGTACCGAGCATGACTGTTCACCAAGTTCCTAAAGCTCAAACCTCCAGTCTTCTATGGTACTGAGAATGAAGATGCTTATGAGTTTATCCTTGACTGCTATAAGAGGTTGTAAAAGCTGGGTATAGTGCACCAATATGGAGTGGAGTTTGTAACATTTCAGCTGTAGGGTGAAGCCAAACAGTGGTAGAGGGCTTATTTAGAGTGTTGTTCGACAATGTT
This sequence comes from Solanum dulcamara, assembly GCF_947179165.1. Lineage (NCBI taxonomy): Eukaryota > Viridiplantae > Streptophyta > Magnoliopsida > Solanales > Solanaceae > Solanum > Solanum dulcamara. The sequence goes on along the minus strand of NC_077247.1, from coordinate 16,042,963 downwards.
TCCCCCACTTACTTGGGTTCAATTTCATGCCTTGTTTCTAGAAAAGTATGTGCCCTATCTTTGAGGGACAGAGAGAAATATGTTACCCAGCTGGTCACTATATAGAAGGAGAGGATGAGGTTGTTTGTGAAGGGGTTGAACCCTGAGTTATAGGTGCTGGCCGTTCATATGACTTCATCAAGCAGGATCTTTAATGAAGTCACAGACTTTGTGAAAAAGGTAGAAGGTGTGAGAAGAGATGGAAGGACAAAGCTTTTGCCAAGAAGCCCAAAAGCATAGATAATTTTCAGAGATCCTATTCTAGAGAGTCAGGTAGGCCGATAATTATAGCCCGACCGATTCAGTTAGTACTACTCATTTCTGCTAGCAGTTTTTGGGTACTCCACAGCAAAATCCGGCCCATGAGGGTCAGAGAGCATCATTCCCAAGTAGCAGGCCATCTTTTGATCGCGACTGTTTTAATTGTGGAGAGCCTGGGCATATATGGAGGGAGTGTTTTCTTAATATCGCAGGATAGTTTCAGCACCCCAGTAGGCCTGAGCAATGGTACCAGCGGCTGGGGAGCAATGTTAGAGGATGTCTATAGGGTGGACGAGGTAATGGTAGTGCAGGTCAAGGAGTATCCCAGCCAGACAGATATTTCCTAGCAAGACCGAGGCAGAGGCATCTGACACAGTGATCACATGTGCTATTTTTTTCTTTGATCGGATGTCCACTGTGTTGTTTGATTCGAGTTCTACTTATTCGTATGTGTCTGTAAAATATGCCTTGGGTTTTCATGCACTGTGTGATATACTAAATGTCCCTGTTTATATTTCTACCCCTGTTAGAGATTCAGTTATAGTCACCCATGTTTATCGTGTTTATTCTGTAGTGTTTATGGGATACCCGACTTTGTGATTTTAGACATGATCAATTTTGATATAATCTTGGGCATGAATTGGTTGTACCCCTATTTTGTTGTGCTTAATTGTAATGCAAAAAATATGGCTCTAGAGATCCCGAGGAGGGAAAGATTAGAGTGGGAAGGAATGTACAAGCCTAAGACAGCTAAGGTCATATCTTTTGTCCAGGCTAGAAAAATAGTGGGGTAGAGTTGTTTGGCCTATTTGGCCCATATTCAAAATGTGAATGTGAAGTCTCCTTCTATTGAGTCTATTGTGGTAGTGTGTGAATTTTTGAAAGTTTTCCCTTCAGACTTGCCTGGTATACCTCTTGATCGAGATATAGATTTCTACATTGACTTAGAGATGGGTACTCCTCCAATTTCCATTCCTTCCTACCGTATCCGGCAGAGTTGAAAGAGCTTAAGGCTCAGATCCAGGAGCTTCTTAATAAGGGGTTCATTCATTTGAGTGCTTTCCCTGGGGTGCTCCTGTGTTGTTTGTCAAGAAAAAAAGATGGTAGTATGAGAATATGCATTGATTACCGACAACTGAATAAGGTTACCATAAAAAATAAATACCCTTTGCCTCGTATTAATGACTTTTTGACTAGTTGCAAGATGCATCAGTCTTCTCAAAGATTGATCTCAGGTCTGAATATCACCAGTTGAAAGTTAGGCCTGAGGATATGCCCAAAAGAGCTTTTATACCCAGGTATGGGCACTATGAATTTTTGGGGATGTCCTTTGAGCTGACCAATACACCTGTCGCTTGCATGAGTTTGATGAATGATGTGTTCAATCCGTTCCTTAATTCTTTTGTGATCGTATTTATAGATGACATATTGGTATATTCAAAGAGTGAGCATAAACATGTATACCATCTCTGGATTGTCTTAGGTGTTTTAGAAAGATAAAGGTTGTATGCAAAATTTTCTAAGTGTGAATTCTGGCTAGCTTCAGTTACTTTTTTAGGCGATGTTGTTTCAAAGGAAGGGGTAAAGGTATACCCACAAAAGATTGAGGCAGTGAAGAACTGGGCTTGGCCTAGTTCTATGACTGGAGTTAGAAGTTTTGTGGGTTTGTCCAATTATTATTGCCGGTTTGTGAAGAACTTTGCTTATATTGCTAGTCACTTGACTAGGCTGACTAAAAATGAGGTGCCATTCAAGTGGACTGACAAATGCGAAGAGAGCTTCCAAAAGATTAAAACTCTTCTGACTACAACACCAATTTTGACCCTACCGGTCGAAGGTAAAGACTTCATTATTTATTGTGATACTTCACATTCAGGTCTGGGTGCTGTGTTGATACAGGATAGGAATATTGCAGCTTATGCTTCGCGATAGCTGAAGGTGCATGAGAGGAACTACCCGACTCATGACTTGGAGTTGACAGCGATAGTATTTGCACTAAAAATCTGGAGGCATTATCTGTATAGTGTCAAGTGTGAGGTGTTTACCGATCACCATAGTTTACAATATGTGTTCACCCAGAAGGAATTGAATTTAATACAACGAAGGTAGATGGTGTTGCTTAAGGACTATGATGTCAACATTCAGTATCATCCGGGTAAGGCTAATGTGGTAGCAGACGCATTGAGTCAAAAATTAGTTAGTATGGGCAGTCTAGCTTATTTGGGAGCCCTTAAGAGGCCCCTGACTAGGGAGATTCAGGCCTTGGAGGCCAGGTTCATAAGACTAGGCAGTTCAGAGAAAGGTGGGGTGTTGGCCAGTGTTGATCTAAGGCCCACTTTTATAGAAGAGATCAAAACCAAGAAGTTTGAACATATAACTTTGAATGAAATTAGAGGAAAGGTGTTGATGGGCAATGCCCAAGATTCAACACTTGATGCAGGTGGGGTGCTCCACTTTAGGGGAAGAATTTATGTTCCCTGGGTGGATGGCCTAATTAAGAACATCTTGTCTGAATCTCATGATTCGCGATACTCTATCCACCCTGGAGTCAAAAGATGTATGAAGACTTGAAATGACTATATTGGGTGTCGGGCACGAAGAAAGAATAATCTGACTATGTAGCCAAGTGCCAAAATTGCCAGCAGGTAAAATATGAGCACCAAAGACCTACAGGTTTACTTTAAAGAATGCCCATTCTGGAATGGAAGTGGAAGAGGATAGACATGTATTTTGTGGTGGTACTTCCCAAGACTTTGGGGAAGTATGAGTCCATTTGGGTGGTGTTGATAGGTTAAAAATGCCAGAACACTTTATCCCGATTAGAGTGGACTATAATGCACAACAGCTGGCAAGGATTTATGTAAAGAAAATAGTAAGGCTGCACGGGGTGACTCTTTCTATCATTTCAGACCGTACTATGCAGTTTACTTCTAAATTTTGAGGAAAGTTGCATGAAGATTTGGGAACTCAACTCACTTTCAGCACGGTTTTCCATCCACTGACAGATGGACAATCGGAGAGGACTATCCAAGTGCTGGAAGATATGTTGAGGGCATGCGTGATCGACTTTGGGGGACATTGGGAGAATTTTTTGCCTTTGTATGAGTTCTCTTACAAAAATAGCTACCAATCCAGCATTAAAATGACACAATTCAAAGCTCTTTATAGGAGGGCGTGCAGGTCTCCCATAGGTTGGTTTGAAGCTGGGGAAGTGGAGCCATTGGGGGTAGACTTGGTGAGGGATGCTCAAGATAAGATAAGGAGCATCCAAGCTAAACTTCTAGCATCTCAAAGTCGTATGAAAACCGTAAGGTAAGGGATATGAAGTTCGAGGCTGGTGAGCAGGTACTTCTAAAGGTGTCACCAATTAAAGGGTTAATGAGGTTTGGCAATAAATACAACTCAGTCCTCGCTATATTGGCCTTTTGAAATCTTTGACTGCGTACAAATTGGTCTTACCACCTAGCTTGTCTGAGGTGCACCCGGTGTTTCACATATCTATGCTGAAAAAGTACCATGGGGATGGAAATTATATCATTAAATATGACTCAGTGTTATTAGACAAGGAACTTCAGTATGAGGATGAGCCAGTTGCAATCCTTGATTGTGATGTTCGAAAGTTGAGGATAAACATATCAATATGGTTAAGTGCAATGGAAATAGCATTAGATAGAGGAAGCTTCTTAGGAGACAAGAATCCTCAACTATTTGACGAAACAAGTACTACTCTATCTATATTTTAGACCTATTTTCCCTAAATAGTCACTCGGGGATGAGTGATGGATAAATTGGTATCTATTGTAATGAACTATCTCCATTGTTATGGATAGGACAATGGGAAAGCATTTTGGGCCAGAAAACTTTGGGTAGTAACTTTGGAAAAATTTAGCCTAGGTCAGACTTGAATGAATTATGAGTCAGATAAGGTCTAGGGTGATAATGTGAATGGTGGGGGATCTAATCTCTAATTTGAGTAGGTACGCTAATAGATAAGATGATATGAAGCATTTACGACTTCGCCTAATCGCATTCGGGTGAGTAAAATTCTAAAAATTGGATTTGGCGTAGAGGATATATTTTAATACGTCTTTGGAAGGGGGTGTGTTGTGAAATGGGGGCTTGGAGGTCAAACATTGAGCTCACTGTTTTTACATATCCTGCCAAAGCGAGATATCTTCCGCTAGAGCGGGGCGGCCAGAGCGGGATGGGTCCCGCCAGAGCGGGACAATCATGACTTAAGTCGTAAAAAACTCTAGAAATGGTTCTTTTCTGCAAAAATAGTTTCTAGAATGACAGGAGGCGACCTAGAGAGATTTTCATCAATTTTCCACATTTTTCCACACTTAAGGTAAGGATTTTACTCTCTAAACTCATCCTTTGATTTCCAGAACCTAGAAACTATGGTTGGTAATCATTGGGGGAGGATTTGACAAGAAACTAATAGTGGGAAATAGCCCTAGGGTGGGGTTAGGTTCATGGGTCTTAGCCTAGGAGGGAATTATGTTATAATTCTTGTGAATTAGACTATTTTATTGATCCTTGTGTATATGTGACTTATTTTTAGACCAAGAACTAGCAGAAAGAACCCGCAAAGGGAAAACTCTAGCATATTAGAGTTGTTGAAGCTTGAATTCGAGGTATGTGATGGTTTTGTTTCCCCTACGTGTTTCATATACTTGTTAAATTGATTTATGATATGCATATGTTTATACGAGTAGGGAAACATGCTAGAATATATGTGAAATGATCACTTGCTGGACTGATATGTGATGAACCTGTTCTTGGTGATATAATGTTGGATACAAAATAAAATTGTGGCTTTTTGCATGCTGGGATCAGGTGTCACATTCCAACACATAAATTGAATCGAGTGTCATGTTCCGACACATATTTGGATCGAGTGTCACTTTCTAACACAAACCTTGGATCAGGTGTCACATTTTGACACAAAGTGGAATGTTTGTAGGTCCCATGAAAGGACCCTTATGTGAAGTTATATCATGTTAAAGTTATTGAACTGTGATCTTGCTGAATATCATTGAAGATGAGATTGGTTAACTTATTTTGTACATGTGTGCTTGTTATGTTGAGTTTACTGTATGATCCGCTTATTGGATAACCGCGTGATCCTACCAGTACACCATTGCTTTTGTGTATTGATACTACACTTGCTCTGTATTTTGTTGAGTACAGGACATATTCAGCCGACTGCGTAGAGACCTCATTTAGAGGAGTGACTGTTGTTCGAGTTCAAGGGTGAGTTGTTTCTTTTAAGCTGTTGTGGACTCTCTTAATTTCTAGTCATTTTTCCAGGACATAGATTCAAACATTAGTTTAGTTCATGACTGTATTTTCTTCTTCTTTTGGGGTTGTATTCTCTTGTCTTAGACTTGTTTAGTTTAGAGCTTTGGTATGATGACTTTCAATTACTAGGATGTTTCTGCATTTTCAGTTGTATTTTAGATTGTTTACTGAGTTTATGGAGACTCAGTATTATTTTTTAATTTATTTCTGCTTCTGCAAATCTTTAACTGTTATATCTCACAAGTGTGATAGCTTGGGCTGTAAAATCGATTCTCCCACTGGAAGGTTAGTGTGGGTGCCAGTCACGGTGGGTCGCGGTCATGACAACAATTGGGCGAGTTAGTCAATTTTGAGCGGGTCACAATGGGTCAAGAAACAAAATGAGTCAAAACCCAATCCAACCCAGCCCAAATTTGCTTGGTCAAACAGATTGGGTGATGGATTATAGAACGGATCAAAACTCAACCCAACTCAATTACTACTTGTTTTCATTATTTTATTTGTTCTTTTACATTATTTCAATATCTAATAAAATTATTATTTCTTTATTTTTATGGCTATATATAACATATCAAATTTTAAAAAAAGTGTTTTGGAAGTACTTTGATAAAATTTCTTTCGAGTCAATTTAGGTTATATACCAACCAAATATTTAATGAATTAAAATGAATTGAGCTAATAAATGAAACTTAAACGGACTGAGCGAATTGGGTTTGATTTTACCACCCCTAATATTTGATCCATACACATTAAAATCTTGTAAAGGAAGGCTCTCATCATCATCTATATATATCTATCTATATTATTATAAAAATACGAATATAAATGTTGATAGACCAAAATATTCACTAAAAGTTGATTTATTTATTTGATGTTTTAAGTTAAAATTTTCTCCATCTAAAAAATTACTAATGGTATAAATGTAATTTTGTACTAGGACTAAAAAAACATATTTCTATTAGGATTAAGTTTATTGTAGGATACATATTATCCTATTAATACTAGGAGCTTAATATTAAATCTATTTCAAGTAATATGAGTAAGAAATTTTTACACATTTAATAATATTGGTCGACCAAATTATCCATTAAATATTGAATGACTTTTATATCCTTAAGGAGTAAATATTTAATAGTTATAACTTTAATTAATTTTAAAGTCCTACATATTTGCATGATAATTAAATAAAAATTATATAAAGAAAATAGTAACTGATAATTTTATCTATTATAGAGCCTTTCAATAAAGGTAATGTTCAATCAACAATTCAATGAGATAAAACCTTTCATTAACCTTTTTTCCTAAATTCAAGATGATTCGAGACCAAAATATTCACTAAAAGTTGATTTATTTATTTGCTCTTTTAAGTTAAAATTTTCTCCATCTAAAAAATTACTAATGGTATAAATGTAATTTTGTACTAGGACTAAACAAACATATTTCTATTAGGACTAAATTTATTGTAGGATACATATTATCCTATTAATACTAGGAGCTTAATATTAAATTTATTTCAAGTAAACTATGAGTAAGAAATTTCTACACGTTCAATAATATTGGTCGATCAAATTATACATTAAATATTGAATGACTTTTATATTCTTAAGGAGTAAATATTTAATTGTTATAACTTTAATTAATTTCAAAGTCCTACATATTTGCATGATAATTAAATAAAAATTATATAAAGAAAATAGTAAATGATAATTTTATCTATTATAGAGCCTTTCAATAAAGGTAATGTTCAATCAACAATTCAATGAGATAAAATATTTCATTAATCATTTTTTCTAAAGTCAAGATGATTCGAGACTCAACTCCTGGATCCCAGGTCAGATCGGGGTCGGATCTCAATTTGAGTATCGGATCTCAATCAAAAATCAAGGTATGATTTTGGGGTGTCAGGGTTGGGTCCCAAGTTAGGTGTGAGGGTGTGGTTTTGTGTCGGGTGTCAGAGTCGGGTTTTAGATTGAGAGTCGAGGTCGGGTCCCAAGTCAAGTATCAGAGTGGGTCCTTTGTCGATCGTCGAGGCCGAGTGTCTGGATTAGATCCCGATTTGAAAGTCGGATCTCGTGGTCGGGTCCTAATTCAGAAGTCGGGTCTTGAATCAAAAGTAGGAGTCAGGTTTTATGTTAGAAGTCAGGATCGTGTCCTAGGTCAGATTCAAAGTCAAATTCTGATTCACAAGTCATATCTAGGGTTTGATGTTGGGGTTGGATCTTAAGTCGAAAGTTGCTTAGGTCAATACTAAGAAGTCGGGGTCGGTCTCATTTCAGATATTAAGGTCGTGTGGAGTCAGATCCCGATTCGAATGTCGGGTGTAGAGTTGAATTTCTGGTCGAAAGTCGAGTCTCAATTTAGAGATTTGAATTGGGTCCTAGGTCGGAAGTTGGTGTCGGAAGTGCGGTCCTGAATCAGTGTCGGACGTCATATGTCAAGGTCAGATGTCGGGGTCGAATTTTAAATCAGGTCTAGAGTCAAATACTGAGATCGGATCTCGAGTGAGAAGTCGGGTCTAGGGTCGAGTCCTAGAACAAATGTTGGATCGAGAAATGCGTTGGGAGTTAGGGTCAAGTCTTGGTTCGGAAGTAGAGTCTCGATTCAGGTGTCGGGTGTCAAGGTCGAGTTCCGAGTTGGGTGTCGGGATGGGGCTCTGAATTATTCATCAGAGTTCTTTTTTGATGATAATTGATAGAGAGTAACGTGCAAATCACGTTCATAGATACTAGTACTATATTAGAAGCATGAAGGTCCTTAAAATGTTGAATGGACTTTTTTTCTTTTATTAAAAGACTCTATAATAGACAAAATCATCTTTTCACTTATTTCTTTTTCAATTATTATATCATTATATTATGATATTAAAAATTAAGGAGTCCTAAAATATGTGGTAAAAATAAAAATATATTTTGAAAAATTTTCCTTATAAATCACAAAAACCAACAGCTGCCCTAAATTTCCAAAGAAAAAATAACACGTAATTTTAATTTTATGAGAAAAAGAAAACCAATTGCCTAAAGTTTCCAAAAAAATAATCCACACCCGTCCTAATATATATATATATATATATATATATATATATATATATATATAATATTAAATGATTTTTAATCAAAAAGTCAGTTTTATCAACCTAGACTAGATGTTTATTAATTTTTTAACTAATATACGTATCCATGGGATGCGCGGATAATATTAACTATTATTTCTAATTATTTTAGATTGTGATATTTTATACGAACATGTTAAATCATATTAGCTTATTAAAGTTTAACTAATAGTATTATTCCTCAATGAAATGTACTCTCCTCCCTCTTCCCCTCTCCCTCACCCTCCTCCATAATCAATTCTATATGTGAATAATGAATAAAGCCAATGAATCATGTGATTAACAAATAATCTTTATGATTCATTTTCTTATTATATTGTCCACTATTTATAATTATTAGATTTTTAATATTAATTTTTATTTGTTTATCACTTAGCTTAATATAATTGTCAAATGCTCGTCTCATTAATATTAAATAGATATATTTATTTTGTTTACTCGTAAGTTGTTAATTTTTAGATTTTTTATTTTATTATTCACATCTCTTCAATTTAAATTTTATGGACAATCCTCCACCTACTTTCCCCTTTTCCCTTCTTTGTTTTTTTTTCTAGTGTATTTTGATTATTTTTTGCTAGTCTAATTTTAAATAATTGTTTTTATATATTACACATCATAAGAAGTTGAGTTTTTTTTTATTATCTTAATATATAGAATGTTTAGTTTATATCATGTTACTTAGACTTTTATAGCCCAACTTGTCCAACTTAAGAGATAACAATTAAGGACTTGCGGAAGCAGGAATAAAATCAAAAATAATACTGAGTTCCCATAAACTCAGCTAACAATTTTAATAACAACGAAATGTGGAAACATTATAGAAACTGAAAGTCGTTTGTATCAAAACTCTAACAATTGTCAATGTAAAGAAAAAGGAGAACACTCTCAAAGAAGTCATAAAACTAAATAGTGTTTGAATATCTGAGTCCTAAAAAAGGAACTAGAACAGAGAAGAGTCCACGACAGCTTGAAACAAACAGCTCACCATTGAACTCGAATAAGCTTTACTCTATCTAACCAAGGTCTCCTTGCAACCGGCTGAATACGCCCTGTACTCAACAGAATGATAGAGCAAGAATAGTATCAGTACACAAAAACAACGGTGTACTGGTAGAATCACGCGGTTAGCCAGTAGGCGGATCATAGACAAGTAAATTTCACACAATAGGTATATAAATATATAGAATAAGTCAACTAATCTCAAGTTCAACCATATTAAGAAATATCACAAGTCCTTATTTTCCACATGCTATAACTTCACACAAGGGTCCTCTCAAGGGACCTACAAATAATCAACTTTATGTAGGAACATGATACTCGATCCAAATATGTATCAGAATGTGACACCCGATCCAATTATGTATCAGAACATGACATCCAATCTAATTATGTATCGAAATATGACACCCGATCTACATATACCACAATCACAAATACATTCAGTATTTACAATATTATATCACTAAGAACAAGTTCATCACAAAACAGGCTAGCAAATGATCATTTCACACATAACTAGCAGGTTTACCTATTCATATACATACATGCATATCATGAAGCAATTTAACAAGTGTATAAAACACATATGGGAAACAAGACCATCACCTACCTCAAATTCATATTTCAACAACCTTACTATGCAAGAGCTTTTCCTTTTCGGGTTCGTTCTTCTCATTTTTGGTCTTGAAACAGTAAACACATATAAAAGATCAACACCATGGCCTAACTATCATGAAATATAACACAATTCACATCATAGGCCAAACCCATGATCTTATGCCCACCCTAGGGCTATTTTCCACCATTAGTTTTCAGTTCAAGCCCCCCCAATGATTACCAACCATAAATTCTAGGTTTAGGAATCAAAGGATGAATTTAGGGATTGAAATCCTTATCTTAAGCATGAAAATATGTGTAAAATTAATAGAATTCACCCTATATCGCCTCTTGAAGTCTTAGAAATTGATTTTGCAGAAAAAGACAATTTCTGGACTTTGTCACGACTTAAGTCGCGACTTTCCCACTTTGGTGTCCCCACTCTGGTGAGATATACGGAAAAGGTAAGCTCAGAGTATTTTCTCCAAGCCCCCATTTCAAAACACACCCCCTTCCATGGATGTATTAAAATATACCCTTCATGCCAACTTCAATTCTAGAAGTTTTACTCACCCGAATGTGATTTTGCGAATCTATAAATGCTCTGTACCATCTTGGCTATTATCCTGTCCAATAAAATTAGATATTTGATCTCCCATAATTTATTTGATCAGCCTAGGCTTCACGTGACTCAGAATTCGTCCAAGTCTGGCTAGGCTAAACTTTTACAAAGTTACTACTCGAAGTTTTTTGACCTAAAATCCTTCCCCATTAGCCTATTCCTAATGATGAGGATATGTCATTACAATAGATACCAATTTATCCATAACTCATCCTCGAGGGACTAATAAGGAAAATAGGGCTAAAGAAGAGATAGAGTAATACATATTTCGTCGAACAGTCGAGGATACTTGTCTCACATGTCTTTCTCAGTCTCCCAAGTAGCTTTCTCCGCCGAATGATGTTTCCATTGTACTTTAACCATATTAATCTCTTTAGTCCTCAACTTCCAGACATCACAATCAAGAATTACAACTGGCTCCCCCTATATTGGAGTTCCTTATTTAATAACACAGAGTCCCATTTAATGATGTTGTCCCCATCTCCATGGTACTTTTTCAGTATGGACACATGGAAAATGATATATAACCCAGACAATCTAGGTGGTAAGGCCAATCTATACGCCGTTAGCCCTATACAATCAATTATTTCAAAAGGTCCAGTATAGAGAGAGCTGAGTTTGACCTTCTTGCCAAATCTCATCACCCCTTTAATGGGTGACTCTTTTCGAAGTACTTGCTCACCAGAATCAAATGTCATATCCTTTACCTTTTGGTCAATGTATATTTCTAACGACTTTGAGATGATAGCAATTTAGCTTGGATGCTTTTTACCTTATCCTGATCATCCCTCACTAAGTCAACCCCCAATGACTCCACTTTTCCAACTTCAAACCACCCTATGAGAGATCTACTACTCCTCCCATCTAGGGATTCAAATGGTGCCATATCAGTACTGGAGTGGTAGCTATTTTCGTAGGAGAACTCACATAAGGGAAAAAACTTGTCCCAATGTCCCCCAAAGTCTATAAGACACGCCCTCAACATATCTTCTAGCACCTGGATAGTCCTTTCTGATTGCCCATCTATCTATGAATGGAAAGTCATGCTGAAAGTGAGTTGAGTGACCAACTCTTCATGCAACTTCCCCTAAAATTTGGAAGTGAACTGTGTACCACAGTCTGAAATAATAAAAAGGGATACCTCATGCAGCCTTACTATCTCCTTCACATAAATCCTGGCCAACTGTAGTGCATTGTAGTCCACACTAATCGGAATGAAGTGCACTGACTTTGTTAACCTGTCTACCACCACCTAGATGGAGTCATATTTTCCCAAGGTCTTGGGAAGTCCTACCACGAAATCCATGGTCTCCTATGTCTATTCAGGAATGAGCCTTCTTTAAAGCAAACCTGCAGGTCTTTGGTGTTCGTATTTCACCGGCTGGCAGTTCTGACACTTGGCCACATATTCAGCTATGTCTTTTTTCATACCAGGCCACCAATACAACCGTTTCAAGTCTTGATACATCTTAGGCACTCCCGGGTGAATAGAGTATCGTGAACCATGAGATTTAGCCAGAATCTTCTGAATTAGTCCATCTACTCGAGGAATATAAATCCTTCCCCTAAAGTAAAGCACTCCACCTGCATCAAGTGTTGAGTCTTGGACCTTGCCCGTCAACATTTTTCCTCTAATTTCATTTAATCCCACATCCTCAAACTGCTTGGTCTTGATATCTTCTATGAAAGTGGGCCTTAGATCAACTCCGGCCATTATCCCACCTTTATCTGAGATGCCTTGCCTCATAAACCTAGCTTTTAAGGCCTGAATTTCTCTAGCCAGGGGCCGCATAAGAGTCCCCAAACAGGCTAAACTACCCATGCTCACCAATTTTCGACTCAATACGTCTACTACCATATTAGCCTTACCTGAATGGTACTGGATAGTGATGTCATAGTCTTTAAGCAACTCTATCCACCTTTGTTGTCTCAAATTCAAGTCCTTCTAGGTGAACACATGTTGTAAGTTACCGTGATCAGTAAACACCTCGTACTTGCTGCTTTACAGATAATGTCTTCAGATTTTCAATACAAACACTACTACTGCCAACTCCAAGTCATGAGTCGGGTAATTCCTCTCATTCACCTTTAATTGACGCAAAGCATATGCTACAACATTGTTATCCCGCATCAATACAATACCCAAACCAGAATGTGAAGCATCACAATAAATAATAAAGTCTTTACCTTCTACCAATAGGGTCAAAATTGATGTTGTGGTCAGAAGAGTCTTGAGTTTTTGGAAGCTCTCTTCACACTTGTCAGTCCACTCGAATGATACCTCCTTTTTAGTCAGTCTAGTCAAGTGAGTAGCAATAGAAGCAAAGTTTTTCACGAAATGGTGATAATAACTGGCTAGTCCCACAAAACTTCTAATCTCGGTTATGAAAATAGGCTTATCCCAGTTTTTAACTACCTTAATATTTTATGGATCCATCATTACTCCTTCTTTGGAAATAACATGGATTAAAAAGGCAATTGAAGGCAGCCAAAATTCATACTTAGATAGTTTTGCATACAACTTTTGTCTTCCCAAAACACCTAAAACAATTTAAAGATGATCTACATGTTCTTGTTCACTCTTTGAATATACCAATATATCGTCTATAAATACTATCACAAATGAATCTAGGAATGGATTGAACACCTCTATTCATCAAACTCATGAAGGCTGCAGGTGCATTGGTCAACCCAAAGGACATTACTAAAAATTCATAGCCCCTACCTAGTCGTAAAACATGTTTTGGGAACATCCTCAAGCCTAATTGTCAATTGATGATACCCATACCTAAGATCAATCTTTGATAAGACTGAAGCCACTTGCAAATGATCAAAAAGTTCATCAATACGGGGCAGAGGGTATTAATTTCTGATGGTGACCTTATTCCGTTGTCGGTAGTAAATGCACATTCTCATACTACCATTCTTTTTCTTGACAAAAAACATCGGAGCACCCCAAGGAGAAGCACTAGAATGAATAAACCCCTTGTCAAGAAGCTCCTGAATTTGATCCTTAAGCTCTCTCAACTCTGTTGGGGCCATACGGTAGGGAGTAATGGAAATTGGAAGAGTACCTAGGTCTAGGTCAATGCAAAAATCTATATCTCAATTGGGTGGCATACCAGACAAGTCTGAAGGAAAAAATTCCAGAAATTCACACACTACTGGAATAGACTTAATATTAGGAGACTCTACATCCACATCTTGGATATAGTCCAAATAAGTAAAGCAACCCTACCCCACTATTTTTCTAGTCTGGAGAAAGGATATGACCTTAGTTGGCTTAGGCTTGTACACCCCTTCCCAATCTAACCTTTCTCTCCCCGGGATCTCTAAAGCCACAGTTTTTGCATTGTAATTAAGTAAAACAAAGTAGGAGGACAATCAAGTCATGCCTAAGATCACATCAAAATCTATTATGTCTAAGATCCCATAAACACAATAGAACAAGCACAATACAGATGGGTAACTATGATTGACTCTCCAACAAGGGTAGAAACATGTACAGGGGTATCCAATATATCACACAGTACATCAAAACCCAAGGCATATTGTACAAACACATAGCAATAAGTGGAACTCAGATCAAATAAAATAGTAGCCATCCGGTCACAAACACAAATAGTACATGAATAACTGCGTCAGACGCCTCTGCCTTGATCTTGCTCAGAAATACATAGAACTGAGCCCGATCATCCCGATGGGCTACCTCTATGCTCGGCTGGGTTGCTCCTCGACCTGCACTACCATTACCTCAACCCCCATGGCCTCTAAGATTTCCTCCTCGCCCAGCTTGTGTGTTATACCCTATACTTTTGTACCTTGGAAGGTTCTTAAGTTACGTAAGCTTCTTAAGATCTTAAGTTTCTTGAAAGGCTCTTAAGCTTCTTAGAAGTCACCATGTGAGCCAGATAATCCATGACGTCATCAAATAACTCTAAGGAAGGGAGAATGAGATACCCTATAATAGAGAAGATTGGAAATAGGGTCATAAGAATACAGAAGAAGTTGGAGACCAAGTAATGAGTCGTAGGAATCGACTTGCTTACTTAAGCTACCAACTTGGAAATCTTACATACTTAATCTACCTGAGTACATACCAAGCTTACGTAGCAAGGATTATAGAGATTCATAAAGTAAGACGAGATTACAAACCCACGAGGGGAAAAGAAGGTAACATATGGCATCATGGGATAGTGACATATGGCACCAGCTGGAGGTGTCATGTGGCAGAAGCTGGATCAAGGGTGGTCCCCCACATGCCACGTGGTAGCTCATGGTTGGAGAAGGTGGTGTGTTGGCCCAATGAGGGCTTAACACGTGTCACCGCTTAAAGGTTGACACATGTCACCCCTAAAGTAGCCTCTCTATCTATATATTTTTTATGAATTTTAGGTCAAATTTATACAAATAATTCATTCTTATCCAAGAAAATTCTAGAAAAAAAGAGAAGAGAAAACCTTAAGCTAGAGAGAAAGAGAGCTACGAATTTGGGGAGAAAAAAAGGAAGTTCTCTGATTTTGTTCTGCGAATTAATTATATAGGGTATACCATGAGGGTATAAAGGTGTTATTTATGTAAATGTATAGTTTGTAGAAACACCAAAAGTATAACAAACAGCCACGAAGTTTTAGCTGCGCTAGGAGAGCTTCTGAGGCGAGTTTCGGCAAGTTTCGGGCAAGGTAAGGATTTCTATTTCAAATCAGAGTTTATGATGTTGTTATAAAGTATAATACATGTCTTAAATGAGGCTTGAAGTATAAAAATTGTATAAGGATACTTGACGTTAGAAACAAACTAAATTGAAGTCGTTATAGTTAAATCGGAGTCAACTAGTGTGTTATGATTGTGGTGCTGCGGCTGCAGCTGGGTTGATTATGTTTTGCAGGGATAGAAATTACTCTAAAAGGGGTGTGGGTACTGCTTGTTTCAGCCACATGACCCTCTATTTCGTATTGTTAAAGGTTTACAAAATAAAGGTTAAAAATTCCATTTTGGTATCGTAGTTTTGAGCTAGTTGTTTGGAGTTGTATTGAGTAATGTTGAAGTGATCTGACTGTATATATATCTTTTGGTTGTTGTTGGTAATATGTCTACTAAGATTAGCAGTTGGATAGGGCAAGTTATAGGGGAGATGCTGCCCGATTTTTGGCAACCTCGAAACTAGTAATAAACTAGTCGAGGGAAGTGGATAAGGAAACGATTTCTATGGATACTTGGTTGTGGAGTTGGAAAATGGAAAGTTAAAAGGTATTAACCTTAGTAATGATTTTATGTTAAATTTGTTCAAAAGACAACGAGCTGAACGTAGTTAAGAGTAATTTGTAAGAGGCATGTGAAGCTACCTTCTTTCTCTTGGCATGTTTTTGGCATAAGTATGTGAAGCTATCTCCTTTCTCTTGGCATGTCTTTGGCATGAGTAATTAGAGCTATCCTTATTTCATCTTGGTATGCTTTTGACATAAGTATGATACTATTATGCTATAGTTATTCACCAAGACATGACGGGCCGGGTACGATATATGCATATGATGACTCCATGAGGGAAAGTAGAGAGTATGTAAAGCTTATTCTTTCTCTCCTTTTGGAATGTCCTAGATGTACGTAAAAGATGATACAATCTCGGAGGTGACTCCATTCCTAAGTGTTTCTTACTCATCCTCCAATGTTGGAACTCTTGCAATAATTGAGCTATTGCTTCTCATGTTTTTCTATACATTGGGAAGTAGTAAGTATGTAAAGCTAATCTTCCTTTCTTTTTGACATGATCCTTATTAAACAAATAGATGAAGTGTACACGATTCCAAGGAAGTTCCTCTTGTTAAAGCCACTAGGATAGGCAACTTCTTGATTCCCAAAAGATATTTGATGATGACTTAATATGGGAATATGATTCCAAAAGTTCCATTTTGACCTAATCCATAGTGACAATCAAAAGGTACTTGATATGACTCTTGTTTTGAATTTTTAATGATAGCACATTTTGAGTATTCCATCTAGTCTCAAATACGATCTAAAATGCATATGGTTACTCACTACTCTACTCGTGTATACAATAACCCTTCTATCACCGAGTCTTGGACTGGGTACGTAATCATGCACATTTCACTGTATTATCCACCAAGTCCGTCACTAGAGGACTGGGTATGCTTTATGAGAACATGGTAATGCAATGACATTAACAGCTCACCGAGTCCCTCACTAGAGGGTTGGGTACGTATGTATATATATAATATATGGATCGGACCGAACATTCCTTGGCATTACTATATAATATATGGATTGGGTCGAAAATTTCTTGGCATTACTATATAATATATGGATTGGGCCTAATGTTCCTTGGCATTACTATATAATATATGGATTGGGCTAAACGTTCTCGGCATTACTATATGATATCTGGATTGGGCCGAATGTTCCTCAGCATTACTATATGGTATATGGATTGGATCGTACATTCCTCGGCATTATTATATAAGATAACACTAGTAGTATATAGATGCTTATGATAAAAGAGTGATGTAGTTGTTACACCAAGTCCTCGAATGGGCCGGGTACGGTACGGGATGATAGTATGTACGACTTTATATTCTAAGCTACATGTATAGTAATTTATTAATTGTTATACTTGTCCCTACATTTCTATGCTAACTGTAATTTCCTTATGATGTCTATGCTTATATACTTAATACATATATCGTACTGACCCTCCCTTCTCGGGGGGCTGCGTTTCATGCCTGTAGGTACAGATACACACTTTGGGGATCCGCCTACGTAGGAGTCCCGCTCAGCCATTCAGAAGTGCTCCATTATGCTGGAGCCTAGATTTTAGTACTAACCCTCGATGTATATATGTATTTATTTACGGGTACGGCAGGGGCCCTATCCCGCCTTATGTTACTGTTCTTACTCTTAGAGGTTTGTAGACATATATGTGGGTTGTATATGTGTGCATGTACAGTTATCCTTATATGTTATGATAGACTCATTGGCTTATATGTTATCGTGCTTGTTGATATATTATAACTCAAACTGGGGACAAGTTTACTTATAGTTAGCAGAGGTATACACGAGAGTCTAATTCGGGTACCCGTCACGACCTATGGGGTTGGGTTATGACAGAAGTGGTATTAGAGCGGTTTGGTCCTCGTAGTATCTACAGAACGTGTCTAGTAGAGTCTTGTTTATTGGTGTGTTGTGCATCACATCTATGAATAGGAGGCTACAGGATATTTAGGATATTACCTTCCTTTCTTGTCTTAGATCGTGCGATAGAGCTGTCTATCAAGATAATCCTTCCCTAGCAAACTACTATGTGTGCGGCCATACCTATAAAGGAATCTTGTTTTTGACCTCTTTTCTTGCAGGTGGGAACAAGCTGAGGTGGAAAATGAAGAGAACAACTCTAGACAGTAGAGGGGTTGCAGAGAAGGCCCCCTAGGGTACACATGGGACCTAAGGCTCCAGAACCAAGCAGGCGGAGCCCCAGTTATTCTATTGAGACTGATCCCTTCAAAGATACTAATTATGTTATGGAGACCAATCCCTCGGAAGGCCCACTGACATGTTCCCTAGAGTATCTGATGACCAGGGAAGTGGTTTCGAAAGCCATGCCAGCGGTTCTTATAACCGAGCACTATGTCAGGCTGGCTCCTATAGTGAGTGTTACGGCATATTCAATCCCTCTATCTTGGTCATCGGTAAACCAAGAATTACCTGGGTATCTAGGTCTTATGAATTCAAGCGAGGAAGATGACGAGGGACAAACAAGCAAATGACAACTAGATAGAGACGGAGATCATACTTCACCTCCTGAGTCACCTGGTCGAACTGGGGACTGATCGTTCATAAGTATAGGGGAGTGATAAGTATAGTTTTTTGGGGCAAGTTGTCATTTTTGTTTCAGCCTAATGTAGGAAGCCCTGTGTGGTGGGGATATGAGATGCTATAAACATATGTATATATTGGCCCTGTGAGGCATTATGGCTATGATATGATATGATATGGATTTATATATATCTCGGCCTTGCATGGCATTGTTGGTATTTCCTGAGTGCAGGTTTGGGATAGTAAGAAATATAGAGGAAACTCTACCGAAATTTTCTAGAAAAACAAGGGGAATGAACTATAAGTTTATCATACGACTTGGAAGTTGATACCGAGTACCTCTATTATGATGAACTAAAGTTGTTGGGGTACCCTCCGTGTTGTTGGTAAGGGGGGACCATGTTTACTTAGGAAGTTTTAGGTCGGAGGAAAACTCCTGTTGGAGGGAAAGGTGTCCAGCAATTGGGTTCCACTTTGGTGGAAAAGTACAAAACCCTCAACCATTAGTGGTGAACTAGATAAGTTGTTCACGACTCAAGAATGAACCTAGAGGGAAACCATATGAGTTAGGCACTAAACAGTATTGTGGTGCTTATTAGATCTTAATTTCCTTCTGGTAGTGGTTAGAGGATGCTTTATGGTAACCTTTTATTAGTTATTAAGTGACTAAACTAACTTGTGGACGGAAGAAATGAACTTATGGGTTGTCCAGAATCATGTGCTTTATATATTGGATAACATACTAGAAGAATTCAGAAGGGTCGGAGATACCAAGGAATGATTTTCCCAAGGGATATGGGGGTAACATGAAACTCCTCAGGCACAAAAATAGCCATAGACTGAAAGAATAGAAGGACTACTGTAGGGAGCACTCAAGATAGACGTGATCAATAAGTATGAGTATCAGATGAAAAAGGGGATAGATAGCTACGAACTGAAGGTGTAGTATGAAAAGGCAAGAAGATAAGACCATTATTACAGTAAAATTGACATGAGACTGAGAATAATTGGAAGTTAACCTCAGGTACCTGACAAGGATAAAAGCTTATGAGATATAAAGAAGTATTGTGGATATGTGATTCCACCATGGAAAATATAAAGACCCCTCAAGGATGAGGGAGGTAGCTTTGCAAAACCATTGATGCATTGTGAGTCCATTAAGAGGAACAAGTGGTATCCACTAGGATAAAGATAGTGTTATAGCAGAGCTAGAAACATGGGTCACTAGAGTACAAGTACTTCCGAATGGAGAAGTTCAAATGATTAGGGGCGCTAGCTAATCGCTGGTAGGGAAGAAAGGAATGTGACTCTGGATAAACTACTATATTAATTGTATGACTTGAGTACCAGTACTTGGACTAGATTAGGTACTAGTTATCGAGAATTATAAGCACCCCATGTTTGAATTAAGGTTTCTTACAAGGGCAACCTAAAGTATAGGTGATCTGACAGAAGGTGTAGATATGGTGCCGTATGTCAAATGTATTGGAACAGAATCATATGCGTATGAACAGTTGAAAATAAACAAAGGATGACATAAGTACACCCTAAAAAGGGAAAGTGGACAAGAGAAATACAAGTGTGAGATGAAGTCAACTGACACTATCATATGTTAACGGGAACACTTAAACTTCAAGCGAGATCCCATGCTGGCACGAGTTAGCAAGGGCTAAAGGCTAGCGATAAATGGATAGAAGCCATGATATCTAAGACCGTGCGGGGAACCATTAGCAGATACCCTAATACATGGGTGCATACAAAAAGGGGTGAACATAATAAGGAAGTAAGATGGAGTGATCTAAGGACCGTGTAAAGGGTAGTAAGGCCATGGTTGAGTAAAGATTAAGATATGGCAACAGAGTTGTTGGCCGCTGAGATGTGACATACAAGTAGCAATGAGAAAGAATAGAAAATCTTCTACGGTAGGGAATGAGGAGACCAAGGAGTACTCGAAGGAAGGAAAAGATAGGGGTAGGATAGAATAGCATTAGCGTGAGCAAGTTCTAGTGTGAAGGTGATATATAAAGCAAGATGGACTAGGAAACGAAAAGACTGCATCTACCTCATACCAGTTGTATAAAAATAGTTGTGCAACCTATGAATATATATATATATACAACATAAGACCAAGTAGAGGTGTACTTGAGGAAAAGGGGGTTATGATATTTTGGATACGTTATAGAGAAATACAAAGAGAAGTTAAATCAAATGACCAAAAAGGACATGGTTATGGTTGAACTAAAGATCTACCCCAATACCGATTGTAAGATAAAAGAGGAGAGGGCAAGGAAGAAGCTGAAGACTAGCGAGATAATGCTAAGGTAAATCTTGGGCTAAGTTGAGTGCCTTCGCACATTGTTGCAAGAATTGCAATGTAACGTGTGACAGAAAAATCAAAGCCAAGTTTGAGGAAAAGGACCATGGAAGAATTTGAACTGACGATGAAGCAACGACACGAGATTATTTACCTAAAAGTGTTATAAGTAATGTTAAGGGAGTTGTAAATGGGCTTAAGCAAAACCCAAAAGGTAAGGGTACTAGTTGATGTTATCTAAGGAAGGAAAGAAGTAATACACGAGGTCGAAGATTCCACAACACGACCTTGGCTATGAGACTCATTTTACACTCTATGGACGGATGATTTTATATGAAATGTCATCCACAGATTATCAATATCAACCTGTGTTCCTTCAATCAAGGACTACCTGTTCAGTTGAGATTGTGTGAAATTATAGATCAAGAGAATGGTGAGACTTTATGGAGTTCCCATACTTATTATCTCAGATGAAGGAGCCCGAGTTACAGTTAACTATTGAAGATCAGCCCACAAAGAGATTGGGAACACAGACAGGTCTTCGTATACTATTATACTCTCAGATCGATGGACAGACTAAGCTTACTAGCTAAACGCTAGAAGATATATTGCGGTCCTATATGGTTGACTCCAAAGGTAGCTCGGATAATTGCCTACTACCTTTCAAGATTACATACGATATTCATTCTAGTCTCTAGATGGCCCTGTATAAGACTTTGTATGGCAGAAAATATAGGTCGCCATTGGTTAGTCTGATATTGGAAAAACACGACTAATAGGCCCAGACATGGTTTAACAAGCAGGGAAAAAGGTAACTCAGGAGAGATTATTAGCTGCCCAAAGTCAACAAAAGTCATATGCAGACAATCGACGTCGACCTTTGGAATTTCAAGTGAGCGATTGGGTGTTTTTGAAGGTGTCGCCCATGAAAGGAGTAATGAAGTTCAGCAAGAAGGGGGAAGCAGAGTCCGAGATATATTGGACCTTACTAGGTCCTTCACTGAATAGGCAAGGTTGCCTACGAGCTAGACCTATCGGTGGATCTGGAAGCAGTGCATCCAGTTTTCCATGTATCAATGCTTCGAAAACACATTGGTAATCCATCCTGAGTATATCCCATAGATGATATCCAGGTCACAGAGGAGTTATCCTACGAAGAGCAACCTATCACCATCCTGGATTAGTAGATTAGAAGGTTGCAGACTAAAGATGTAGCTTTCGTCAAGGTGTTGTGGCAAATTAAGAATCGCGAAGAAATGACTTGGGAAGTTGAAAAGGAAATAAAACACAAGTACCCGTACCTATTCCCTACGTCTACAGGTAATCCCAACTTCTGAACTCTTATATTGGTTACATGAGAAAAGTATGTGTTATTGTAATAGAAAGAAATTTTCCTGTAATTTGTATAAGATCTTAAGGAGGGGTTTTAGTTCACATTCGAGGATGAATGTTCTAAAAGGGGCAAGGATGTTATACCCCGTACTTTTGTACCATGGAAGGTTCCTAGGTTACGTAAGATTCTTAAGATCTTAAGTTTCTTGAAATGCTCTTAAGCTTCTTAGAAGTCACCATGTGAGCCGGATAATCCATGACGTTATCAAATAACTCTAACGAAGGGAGAATGAGATACCCTATAATAGAGAAGATTGGAAATAGGGTCGTTAGAATCCAAAAGAAGTTGGAGACCAAGTAATGAGTCATAGGAATTGACTTACTTACTTAAGCTACCAACTTAGAAATCTTACTTACTTAAGCTACCTAAGTACATACCAAGCTTACGTAGCAAATATTACATAGGTTCATAAAGTAAAATGAGATTATGAACCCACGAGGGTGAAAAGAAGGTGACACATGGCAGCATGTGAGAGTGCCACATGGAAGAAGATGGAGGTGCCATGTGGCAGCAGCTGGAGCAAGGGGGTGGGCCCCCATATGCCACGTAGCAGCTCATGATTGGAGGAGGTGGTGTGTTGGCCCAATGAGGGCTTGACACGTATCAGCACTTAGAGGTTGACACTTTTCACCCCTAAAGTAGCCTATATATATGTTTTATGAATTTTAGGTCATATTTATCCAAACAATTCATTCTTATCCAAGAAAATTCTAGAAAAAAAGAGAAGAGAAATCCTTAAGCTAGAGAGAAAGAGAGCTACGGATTTGGGGAGAAAAAAAGGTAAGTTCTCTGATTTCATTTTGTGAATTAATTATCTAGGGTATACCACAAGGGTATGAAGGTTTTAGTGATGTAAATTTATGGTTTGGATCAGCACCAAAAGGATAACAAACAGCCACGAAGTTTCAACCGCGCTAGGAGAACTTCCGAGGTGAGTTTTGACAAATTTTGACGAGTTTCGGGCAAGGTAAGGATTTCCCTTTTAAATCAGAGTTTATGATGTTGTTATGCAGTATAATACATGTCTTAAATGAGGCTGGAAGTGGAAAAATTGTATAAGGATGCTTGACGTTAGAAACAAACTAAATTGAAGTAGTTATAGTTAAATCAGAGTCGAGTAGTGTGTTGTGATTATGGTGCTGCGGCTGCAGCTGGGTTGATTGTGTGTTGCAGGGATGGAAATTTTTCTAAAGGGGGTTTGGGTACTTCTGGTTGCAGCCACATGACCCTCCATTTTGTATTGTTAAAGGTTTACGAAATAAAGGTTAAAAACTCTATTTTGGTATCGTAGTTTTGAGCTAGTTGTTTGGAGTTGTATTGAGTAATGTTGAAGTGATCTGATTGTATATATATCTTTTGGTTGTTGTTGGTAATATGTCTACTAAGATTAGCAGTTGGATAGGGCAAGTTATAGGGGAGATGCTGCCCGATTTTTGGCAACCTCGAAACTAGTAATAAACTAGTCGAGGGAAGTGGATAAGGAAACGATTTCTATGGATACTTGGTTGTGGAGTTGGAAAATGGAAAGTTAAAAGGTATTAACCTTAGTAATGATTTTATGTTAAATTTGTTCAAAAGACAACGAGCTGAACGTAGTTAAGAGTAATTTGTAAGAGGCATGTGAAGCTACCTTCTTTCTCTTGGCATGTTTTTGGCATAAGTATGTGAAGCTATCTCCTTTCTCTTGGCATGTCTTTGGCATGAGTAATTAGAGCTATCCTTATTTCATCTTGGTATGCTTTTGACATAAGTATGATACTATTATGCTATAGTTATTCACCAAGACATGACGGGCCGGGTACGATATATGCATATGATGACTCCATGAGGGAAAGTAGAGAGTATGTAAAGCTTATTCTTTCTCTCCTTTTGGAATGTCCTAGATGTACGTAAAAGATGATACAATCTCGGAGGTGACTCCATTCCTAAGTGTTTCTTACTCATCCTCCAATGTTGGAACTCTTGCAATAATTGAGCTATTGCTTCTCATGTTTTTCTATACATTGGGAAGTAGTAAGTATGTAAAGCTAATCTTCCTTTCTTTTTGACATGATCCTTATTAAACAAATAGATGAAGTGTACACGATTCCAAGGAAGTTCCTCTTGTTAAAGCCACTAGGATAGGCAACTTCTTGATTCCCAAAAGATATTTGATGATGACTTAATATGGGAATATGATTCCAAAAGTTCCATTTTGACCTAATCCATAGTGACAATCAAAAGGTACTTGATATGACTCTTGTTTTGAATTTTTAATGATAGCACATTTTGAGTATTCCATCTAGTCTCAAATACGATCTAAAATGCATATGGTTACTCACTACTCTACTCGTGTATACAATAACCCTTCTATCACCGAGTCTTGGACTGGGTACGTAATCATGCACAGTTCACTGTATTATCCACCAAGTCCGTCACTAGAGGACGGGGTATGCTTTATGAGAACATGGTAATGCAATGACATTAACAGCTCACCGAGTCCCTCACTAAAGGGACAGATATGTATGTATATATATAATATATGGATCGGGTCGAACATTTCTCGACATTACTATATAATATATAGATCAGGCCAAACATTCCTCGGTATTACTATATAATATATGAATTGAGCTGAACATTCCTCTGCATTACTATATAATATATAGATTGGTTCGAACATTCCTCGGCATTACTATATAATAAATGGATCGGGCCGAATGTTCCTCGGCATTACTATATGATATCTGGATCGGGCCGAACGTTCCTCAATATTACTATATGGTATATGGATTAGGACGTACGTTCCTCGACATTATTATATGAGATAACACTAATAGTATATAGATGCTTATGATAACAGAGTGATATAGTTGGTACACCAAGTCCCCGAACGGGCTGAGTACGGTACGGGATACGGTACGGGATGATAGTATGTACGACTTTATGTTCTAAGCTACAGGTACAGTAATTTGTTAATTGTTATACTTATCCCCTACATTTCTATGCCAACTGTAATTTCCTTATGATGTCTATGCTTATATACTCAATACATATATTGTACTGACTCCCCTTTCTTGGGGGGTAACGTTTCATGCCCGCAGGTACAGATACATACTTTGGGGATCCACCAGCGTAGGAGTCCCGCTTGCTAATTCAAAAGCGCACTATTGTGTTGAACCCTCGATGTATATATTTATTTGTTTACGGGTATGGTGGGGGCCCTGTTCTGCCTTATGTTACTGTTCTTACTCTTAGGTTTGTGGACATGTATGTGGGTTGTATATGTGTGCGTGTACAGTTGTCCTTATATATTATGATAGCCTCGTCGACTTATATGTTAACGTGCTTGTTGATACATTATAACTCAAACCGGGGACAGGTTTACTTATAATTAGCAGGGGTATACACGAGAGTCTAATTTGGGCACCCATCATGGCCTACGGGGTTAGGTCATGACATTGTGGACGTCCTCCGCCATTGCTCCCCCCAGCTACTAGGACCACTGCTCTAGCCTGTTGGGGTGATGAAACTGTCCCTCGGGGGTGAGGAAACTCCCTCTATATATGGCCAGGTTCTCCACAATAAAAACAACCACGATCAAAGGACAGGAGATTACTTAGGAATGATGCTCCCTGATCCTCATAGGCCGAATGCTGCTATGGAGTACCTGAAAAACTGCTAGTAGAAGCGGGAAGTGCTGACTGAATTGGCCGGGCACCGATCACCAGCCTGCCTGACCCTTTGGAATAGGATCCCTAGAAGTTACCTACACTCTTGGGCTTCTTAGCCAATGATTTGGCTTGCCCATTTTTCCCCACACCTTCAACCTTCTTAACAAAGTCTGTGACTTCATTGAAACACCTGCCAGACGAAGTCATATCGATAGAAAGTACCTGCAACTTGGGGTTCAACCCCTTCATGAACAACCTGATCCTCTCCTCCTCTGTAGTGACTAGCTGAGTGGCGTACCTAGACAATGCATGAAACTTGTCTTCATAAGCAGCCACTGATAACCCTCCCTGCTCAAGGGTCATAAACTCATCCTTTTTTCTGTCCCTCAAGGTACGGGGCACATACTTTTCTAGGAACAGAGCATGAAATTAAACCCAAGTGAGTGGGGGAAACACGGGCGAACAACACTCCACATAAGACCTCCACCACTATTTGGCCTCACCTTGTAGCTGGAACGTCATAAACTCTACTCCATGTTGGTGCACTATACCAGCTTGTGCAACCTCTCATAACAATCCAGAATAATCTCATAAGTATCTTTATTTTCTATACCCTGGAAGACTGGGGTTTGAGTTTGAGAAACTTAGTGAGCATGTCATGCTCAGTACCAGTCATCAAAGGACACATTAGTGGTTTGAAGAAGGCATCTGTGCCTATCACCTCATCTGCTAGCGGAGCTGCAACAGCAAACAGACGAGCAATAGGAGCCGGTGCTGCATGCATGGTGGGAATGGCTCATGTGCCAGCAAACCTATTTAAGAAAGCCATGATCTGATGGTCTAGTATGGGGTCCAGAGGGGGAATACCAGCAGCCCTCGTCTGAGTTCCCCCTTACCTCCGATTATAGCTTGGATTCCATATATAACATACCATGTATGATATGAATTTTGAATGCACATATTAGGCCATGACAATAACTTAGCGAATCTTGGCTCATTAGTACTCTTATTCTCATAATGTCATAATCCCTTTTGTATCACATACAAATGTCTCGTGGAACCTTGTATGTTTTTCAAATAATCTTGAAAACTTAACTCGACTTTTTAAAAAGATAACTTAACCTTGAAGATGTTCATAAGGAGCTTAAGGTTCTTTGCTTAGTTCTTATACCTGATTCCTTGACAATTAGTAAAAGAAAGTATTTTCAAAAATTAAGTTTTTTAGTAGTTTAAACATAAAAATTATATGTGAGATTTTTGGCAATCGACATGTTACTTTAAATTTTTTAAAATAAACTTTAACAAGGAAGAAAGACTGATCACAAATACTAATGCCTTTAATAATATTTTTAAGTCACATTATCCAAAGGCAAATAAGAATTCATACAGATGGACATATGGTCAAGAAAACCGACAAAATGACATATATAGATGTTGAATACCCTATTTTACGAATGAATGAAATATCAACCTAATAGCATCATGAAAATACTACAGTTGTGATCCCAATGCCTTTCACAGAAGGTCTTTCTAGTAATAGAATGGTAAACTATCATATTTGGCATTTTAGGCATTTTCCAGAATTCGTGTTAAAAAGAAGGACAAAGCTTAGCCTTAACATACCTTTCCAACATCCGTATGCTTGTAGTTACTTCACGAAGGTTGTTCTTTACCTCCTAAGCTTCACAAACACTATATATGCGCAACTTATACATACTTGTAAATAGTTTGTAATTGAGCTTAAATCGACAGACTCTTCATATAATCCTAACTTGACGAAACGTCCGTAGAATTTTATAAAAACGATCATAAAAAAGTTCCAAGATGATTACCTTAGAAAAACAAGTGTAAATATTGAAGAACCATCAAGAACAACAAATTCCTATCTCCCAAAAATGTCTCCAAATGCAACTAATAGAAGGGGACAACGATTGCAAAGCATAGAGATCACATTTCTAGGCACAGGGGCGAACTTTAATGGTAAAAAATGCTTAAAACATAGCTTAATCACCCAATAACTCCATTGGATCCCTCTCTTAAGCTATCTCACTATTTTTGGATGGAAAAGAAATGTTTTGGGGTCTTAAAAGTCAAATTGTCGGCTTATATTATCTTTTTGACCCAACCCAATTCGCGATTCAATTTTAGCCCGGACAGTCCCCGATAAAATAGTCATAGCATTTTACTCCAATGTTGGTTTGATGTGCCATTACTTTAGTTGCAAACTAGAATCGTAAACATTTAATTTGATAGGTAGTGATTCTTATAACTCTTTATATAATGGGAGAAATGATCTAAGATGTTTGACCCAAATTTTAAAAATATTATAAGAAAAACTTACGATAACTTTTGCTGACCTTTATTTTACAACTAGCTTGACTTCAAAATGTAACATACGACCATTTTACTATTATAATACCTCATAACATATTATTCTTAGCATATTAGACACTCTTAGTCTTATCCTGAAGGTTCAAGTTATTTTAAACCTTCCAAAAGGGAGGGGTGCTACCCGAGCCGTTTATTTAACCACGAACCTTTGTTTAAGGAATTCCTTTGACCTAAAATATTAGTTTAGTTCCTTGATATTACCACACATTTGCAACCTTATTCTCCCAAATCATATACACCTAATATAACCATGCCACGTTATGTATATTATATAAGAGAAGAGAAAAAACACATGGGGTGTCACACATATATTGACGTCTTTCAATGCTGCATCATTTCATGATAAAGATGCATGTAGTCAGGATCATCAACATGTGCTCCGTTAAGATCACACTTCGTCAGCTTTTGGTGAGGCCTCCTTGCTTTTGGAGGGCTCCTTTAGAGTTATTTCTTTTAGTAGTAGTAATGATTTTGAGGTAGTCATGGGCCTATCCGGATACCTATTCATAGTTACAGAGGCTTCGTAGATGGAGTTGAGTCAGTTTAGTTTTTAGAGTATGTTTTGACATTATTTCATTATATTTCACAAATTATTTTAGAAAGTACATGAGTTTACTTTTAAAGTATGAAAAAGTACAACTATACATCTGAATTATCATAAATGGTTATGTAAATACCCTCTGTTATACTTTAAGATTATATATACCCTTACTGTCAATTTTTAGGTTATGTATACCCTTAAGACTAATGGACTAACACGTGGAATCATCTTAATAATTTTAACCAAAATAATTTTAATTTTTGCCAATAAATTAAAAACTCATCCATCTACCATAATTTAACCCACCTATGACCCATATATCATAAAGAACCCGACGGAGAAAGGCAGAATGGAATGGAAAAGAGGTCCACAACCATCATTTATGAAGAAGAAGCCATAAAAAGTAATGATCACAATAGGATCAAGATTATTATTTTTTTGAATTGAAATGGGAGAAGTTAAAGATCTTGGCAAACTAGCCAAAGTGCACTTGAATAGTGAACCGAACCAGAAATAAGAAAGGCCAATGGAGTTCGCCTTAGTGTAGCCTTTTTGCCTATGGAATGGTCGTACTTTGGAGTAGCCTATTTAGTTTTGGAAGGTTGCATTTCAAACTCAATTTTTTGTCTCAAGAGTCATTAGGACTAGATTTTGGGATTGTGCCTTGGGCTGAGTTACTTATATTGGGCGTTACAACTCTTTGATATTCAGGGGAGCATTTCATCCTTTTGAGGTTTGCAATGATATGGTCCTTCGGGAAGGACTTAGATAGTGTTGGAGAGGTTCAGTATGGCTCAGAAAAAAGAGGATGCTCCTGATGACTAGAAGGTGTTGGGCTTGGAGCATAAGGCAGATAATATAATTTGTGAGTTAGTTTACTTCTCCATTTATCTTGTTTTCTCTATGTTTTGTGGTATTGGTACATGTAAGATGAATATGGTGCATTCCATCGAGTTTGATTCGATTGGATGAAAGTTGTCACCAAAGGAAGGAATTGGTTGCTAGTTTTGAGTTTTGGAGCGAAAAAGTCAAATTTGCAAGTATTCCTATGGTTTGAGTTTTAGAAAAGCGTTGTTCAATTTGAGAAGGTGTTTGGAAGTATGGTGAAGCATGCAGATCCAGTACCCTCATATTTTCAAGCCTTTGAGCTTTTTCTTTTCCTTGACTTTCGAGGATGAAAGTCCTTTTAGTAGTGGATGTTGTAATGATTCTCCAGGTCATTTTTTCTGTTTTCCATATTTTTGGTGTTTAGAGTGTTCCTATAGTGGTCTCAAGTCATTCATTACTAGCTAGGATGGTTTGGTTAGCTATGGAATATCAACTTTGAGTTAGTAGCATTATTAGTTGGGTCCGGAGGAGTACGATGTGAGTTTGAGCATTAAGACAAGAGGTTGGAAAGTTTAAAGGACTAGAGTTGACTTTGGTCAACATTCAGAGAATTTATTTTCATATAAGAATTCCGCCAGCGCCATTAGCTCTAAAATATTAAATTTGCTCTAGTAGGACCTTTGGTTTGGGTCTCGAGGCCTACAATTTGATTTTGGGCACTCGATTGCTTTCTTTGTAACAGTCAAAGTGTTGACTTCAGTCAACCTCTTTAGTAAACGATCTATGATGGTTATTTCAGTGATTTAATTGAGACCGGATTGTCATTTACAATTAGATTTCACATATATTTTTTGTTCAAAGGACTCTAGATGAGTTTAGAGCATTAAAAACAAAGTTTAGCATGTGCTTTTTCTAAGATAGCCACACATGCGACCAAAAGTCTGCACCTGTGATCAAAAGTCCATCTGTGTGATAATCGGTGAATATTTTATATCTTCTTCCTCTTTCAATTTATAAAGTCAAAACCTCAATTTCAAGCTCGATTAGAGAGTATTGTATCCATTTTGATCATTTCTTGTGATTCCAAGGTAAAAATCTTCCCCTTCTCTTTTTATTATGCATTTATGCTTTAATCTCCTATTTCATTCTCGATTTGGACTCGTAAATTATTTAATTTCATTCTTTTAAGTAATATTTTTGGACTATATGAGGTCCGAATTCAATTTCATTTTCCCCCACCTTCTGGGTAGGGATTTCTTAACCCATAGGGAAGCAAATTTTGAATTTTATTTTCATTGGTGGGCCCCGAGGGTCAGTTATTTACCTAATTTTTGGTCCGAAAGTCTTTATTGTAATATGCGTATCATTCTTCTCGTAATGATGTGTAGTTTATGATATTGATAGTGGCATGACATTCTATGGATGTGAAGAATAGACGGGCAGCACATGGATGGTTCAAGACTACAACCCAACTTCAAGGTAGGCTACGATCTACTTTCTTTTAGATTGTGGTCCCTAAGATAATGCTTAGTATAGATTTTATGTGGGTTAGGATTGTAAATGGAAGGTTTAGGGCTATTTCTTTATCCCTGTTTCCTTGATTTCTATAGGAGTCCTTATCTAGTTTTGTCTTGCAATTCCTTACTTTAGGATGGAAGGACCTTTCTTATGGCTTAGTTTGGTATGGTTGTCCTATTCGAAGTTGATAGTTGAGGCATTAGAATGTGGTGATCTACCTTAGAACAAGTACTCAGTGATTTTTTTGTATTATATCGTTGTTCATAGTAATTGCTACGGTTTGGTACCCTTCAATGGTGCATGGAACCTTAGTTGCTTATTATATTTATATGTTGGCATTAGATGTGCTTAGTTTTCATTTGAATAGTATATATGGTTTAAGGCTGAGATCTTTGAGTTACTCTTTCGATTGTCGAAATGTTCATAAATTCCTTCTTTTCCTGAGTTATGGTGATCATGTTGTGGTACTCTTGTTGCATATGTTGAATTACTATTAGGCATGTGGCCTTGGTCAAGGAGCAGCTGGATTTCAGGCTACTCTTTTTGTGCTCTAGGAGCAAGGAGTTTTCAGTTATTTACCTTAGATTGCGTAAATATTATTGTTTGGATGTTGGTGATGGTATGCATTGCATTGAAACCCATTTTTATGTGTTTTGGTACGATTTTGGTTCAAGCATTGAATTTTCATTACTATTTTCAAAAAAGCTTGATTTCACACTTTTACTCTTTACAAACTGGTTTTGACGGAGGTTGTACCATCTCGATCAATTGATAAATAGGCTTTTGAGATAAAAAAAGGCATTGAGGACGTGCTCACTTTTACTTGAGCCGTCGAAAGTACCGCCGACTCTTTGTTTGCTAAATGGTTTCATATATATCAGTTTTAATGGATTTTTGGGTAGAGAAATATCACAGCTGCTCTCACTAGTGTATTAGACGTGGATTCAAGGCCCCGACGCACTACTCACATTCATATGCATCGCCTATCACCAATTTAATTAATTATTGTTTGCACATATTGGTATTATGAGGGGTCGGTTGGGTTATGTTTATTTTTGTGTACCTTTCAGGCTTATGGGGGTCCAGTTAAGTTATTGTTTGATTATAATTGTGTATGTTGTGTTGGTTGATAGTTTATTATTTTATTGGATTGGTTGGCCTATTGACTGTTATGATATTTTGATCAGAGCGGAACGACTAGTCTTTATTTTGCATTTAGAGAGTTCTGTATATATTTGTATTTGGCTTGTACTCCTATTTGATTAGAAG
The DNA here is from genome assembly GCF_947179165.1 of Solanum dulcamara. NCBI lineage: Eukaryota > Viridiplantae > Streptophyta > Magnoliopsida > Solanales > Solanaceae > Solanum > Solanum dulcamara. Next base: position 16,010,298 of record NC_077247.1, on the reverse strand, counting down.
CTCGAGTACCGATTGATGCCAAGTCTTGCGGTTGTTTTGTATTTATCCCTTCTTCTTTTCCTTGTTATTTGTTCCTTGCTTCCGATATGTTTTCTTCCACGTGATAGCTCATTACTCCTGATTCCGGGATATGAGTTTGGTTTACCTACTGGTGGGATGTTATAGGTGACATCATAACCTGAAAAATCGAATCATGACATATATAGATTTAGATATATATTTATAGGGAAAATGGAAAAATTGTCTTGAAAACAATTTTGAAACTATTCTTGATTTTTGAAAATAATTATTTCAAATTGTTTGAAATAGAAGAAGCTTGAAAATTAATTAAATTATGGAAGGCCAAAATTGAGTGTCAACAATAGAAATGAATTAAATTATGAAAATGATTCAGCTACTGAGTTTGATATAGGTGTCATCACGGCTTAAGAGATTTTGGATCGTGGCAGACTAATCATTTGTTTATCTATATTTAACTTTCTTTTCTTTGAAGAGGAATTGTAATCTCAATTATTAGAAAAACAAAAAAAAAAGGAAACTAAAAATTAACCAAAAGGGTGGTTTCCTATAAAAGAAAAACCAAATGTAGAATAGAAAGATAAATTTAAAATGTTTTTAATAATTAATTAATTCAAACTCGTTATGCTAGGATGCATCAACCCTAGACAAATATGCATGAGCAAATATTTATTCACAAAATGAGAGTAATTGTTTCAAATATAAACACATGTGCCAAGATAGAAAAAGAAAATAAATAAATCAACCGAAAAGCTAAAAGGAAAGAATAAAAATCGTAAAATCCATTAAAAAGGAAAATAAAATAATAAGAACCAGATATAACCCGAGATATGCGAGAAAGAAAATTAATTAACGCCTCATAATAGCTCCCCATTTTATTTAAAACTCTTCATTCATTTTTCCGGCTTTTCTCCATTCCCTTGAGAGTTTCTTACCTCATCTTTTTTTTTTCTTTCTTTTTTAATCTTTATTTTTATGTCCTTTTGAAACTCAAACGGGAATGCTTCTCTCTTCCTTCTGTGATCTGAAGATTCAAGTGAGTATTATTCTATTTCATCTCTTAATTCTTGATGTTATATATATTTATTGCACGTATATTTTTTCAGATTTACATTTACGATGATGTATCATGTTTGATTTTTAGTCATTTAATTATTTATTAGAATTATTTAAATAATGCAACTTCTGAATTATGTAGATAAAGAAGAGAAATACATAAGCTCTTCTATGTATTCTAAAGAATGTGTGGTTTGGCAGTTTCAATTGGCGTTACAAGATTAAGATTAGTGAAAACTCATTTCATTAATATATGTCCTCCTTCAGTGGCATTATAAATTTTTGCGTTTCTATATTATTGTTATTATTGTCTTTTACACTTTTTCTATATAGGGAGGCAACTTATGAACAATTAGATTATGTGTACAAATTAGAACTAAATGGGTAACAAAGGTTGCATTCTTGAATCTGAAGTGGAATATCATTCATCTTATATAATTTTGAGATGGTTTTTAAGCATTTAAATTTAACAAATAGTAGTAAAATAAATATATTAAAAATTAAGAGAGTTAAAAAGGATATATTTGTCAAAGCCTACCCTTATTTTAAAAATAAATAGATTTTAAAAATTAAACAAAAGGGTGGTTTCCTAAAATAATTCAAAACTGTTATGCAAGAATGCATCAGTTCCAGGCTAATATTATTACAAACAAAATGAGAGTAATATTTTAGGTACAAACACATGTGCGAAGATGGAAAAGGAAATAAATAATTCAACTGAAAGGCTAAAAATAAAGTAAAAAACAAATATACAATGAAATCCACCGAGAGGAAAATTAAAATACAAATAAGAACCAATCAGATATCAGTCCGAAATATGCAATAAAGAAAATTAATTAAAGCCTCTTAATGTTCTCTCCATTTAATTTAAAATTGGCGGAACCCATCGGTAGCACCTTAAAGTTGACACCAACTTTCACTTAGACACCTCAACTAAGGTTTGTTCATTTTAGATACGGTCCCGATATGTCATTTTGACACTTTGTGCTGACTTAACACATTGCGTGTGCTGCACCCATTTTGAGCGCATGAAAAGCGTTTTTTTTAAATATATATATATATATATATTTTAATTTTTTTCTTGTTCTTCTTCTTCTCCATTTTCTAGACGTTGTCCTCCTTAACTTTGGACCTTGATTTTGTAATCTTATTGTCATTGCCTAGATCTAGTTCTTGTTTTCCTTCCATTGTTAATTAGTAACTGATTTTTTAAAAGTAAAAGAAGAAAAAATTATGTCTTTGTAAAATAATTTTTTCAAAATAATTTCTTTTGATAGTGTTTTTTGAGAAGACAATATGGGTGGGGAAGGAGTAGGGCTTGGGGTGGGTGGAGGTGGAGAAGACGACCTGATAGGGCAGAGGAGGGGTTGGGGTTAGGCTGAGTAGAGGTGGAGTCGTGGTGAAAACGATTGGGTGGGGTGGGTGAAGAAGACGACTAGGTGGGGGTGAGTTTTTTCTTTTTCTCGAAAATCACTTTTTTTTAGAAGATGAATTTCTTTTTTTTTTAATTATTATTTGAGTAAAAAAGTCACATGTCATCAATTTAATGTCCACTTTTTTTTCTACTCAAAAGTCATTATTTTAAAATTATTTTTGATATATATGTCACGTGTCTTCATTTAATTGGCCACTTTGACACATCATCGGCAAGTGTATTACACACACTTTAGAAATTTAAGTGATTGTAAAAAAGTGTCAAAATGACACATCGGGACCTTACTTGAGGTGTCTAAGTAAAAGTTGATTTCAACTTTAGGAGACCACCGATGGATTCCGCCTTTAAAATTCTCTCTCCCTTTTCCCTTTCTTTGTCCATTCCCTTGAGAGTTTCTTACCTCATCTTTTCTTTTACATTTTTTTAAATTTTTTTTTATCTCTACTTTTTGTCCTTCTAAAACTCAAGGGAGAAGTGCTTCTCTCTTCCTTCCACGATCACAAGATTCAAGTTAGTCTTAATTTTATTTCTTCCTTCTTCTTAATTTTTGATGTCATATATGTCATTGCACGTACATGATTTTACGTTTACATTAATGGTGATGTGTTGGATTTCATTTTTAATCATTTGATTATTTAGTAATTTTTTTTGAAATGATGTTGTTTGCAATAAATTTTAAATATATAAAAATAAATCAATCATATATAAAATCTAAAGAAATATAATTTTATCGATAAAAGGTACGGGTACAAATCCGTTTATCCCTTAATTCTTCTTTTCTTAAAATTTCTTCATGATTTGAGGACCGTTAGTGATGTATTTTTCGAACGTATGATGATTTGAACAACTTGATCTCCATCATGATTCGAGTGTCGTTAGTGACGTATTTCTCGAACTAGTTGGGCTGATTTGAACTTGATCTCTATGAAAGAATTTGTGAATCTTCTTGTGGTATTTGATTATTAAGAAGAGTTTGACATATTTTGATCTATTTATGAATATTCCATGAATTTATGAAATTTTTAAAATGTTTTTCCAAGGGAATATAATACCCTTTATATAGACATGAATTAGGGTTTAGGGTAGAGTAGCCTCCAAAAAATCCTAAATGAAATATTACTCATCTTGTAGAGTTCTACAAAATTTCGATGTCTACAAATGTCCTCTACGTCATGGCTTGTCGGAGTGTAGTTTGATGAAGCTCAAAGACGAGGCTTGAAGTACTTATTTTTCCACCTTTGCAATTTTGTGGCTTTAGATTTCCATATTTGATTTGTGAGAGAAGAGATGAAAGGCAGATTTGGTCCAACTGAGCGTGCCAATTTGCAACAAATTTTAAATAAATCAATTATATATAAAATCTGAAGAAACATATTTTTATCGATAATAGGCGCGGGTACAAATCTATTTATCCCTTGATTCTTCTCTCCTTAAATTTTCTCCATGATTCGAGGACCTTTAGTGGCGTATTTCTTGAATGTAGGATGATTTAGACTTAATCTCCATTGTGATTCGAGGGCCGTTAGTGACATATTTCTCGAACTAGCTACGATGATTTGAACTTGATCTCAATGAAAGAATTTGTGGATCTTCTTGAGATATTTGATTATCAAGAAGAGTTTGACATATTTTGTTCTCTTTATGCATATTTCATGAATTTGTGGAATTTTCAAGATGCATTTTCAAGAGAATATAATACCTTTTATATAAGCATGAATTATGATTTATGATAGAGTAGCCTCCAAGAAACTCTAACTGCAATAGGATTTGTCTGATAGAGTCCTACAAAATTTTGATATCCACAAATGCAACTTATGAATTATGTGATAAAGAATGGAGAAATATAAAAGGGTTTCTATTTAATCTAAAGAATATTTGGTTTGGCAGTTTCATGGTGTTACAAGATTAAGATTAGTAAACCTCATTTAGTTGATATATATCCCCCCACCCCACCAAGCAACATCATAACCTTTTTTTTTTCATTTTTATGTTATAGTTATTATTGTTCTTTGAACATTTTCCATATTGGAAATGGGAGGAAACATGCTGAGAATTACACTAGTGTGCAGAAATTAGGGTTTGGATGGGTAAGTAAGGTTGCATTATTGAATTTGAAGTGGAAATTATATAAGTTTGAGATGATTTTTAAATATATAAATTTAACATATAGTAGTAAAAAGTTTTTTCTTCTCTTTTCTTTTCTTTGTGACTAATTAAAGGTGATGCTTTTTTGTTAAACAAATACACTGGGGGTGGGAACAGGATTGGAAGAAAATGATCAGGTATGTGTTATTAGTATGCTTGATGATCCATTGTACTATAGCTGATCCAAAGGGTGCAGTTCCTCTTCCTCCTATTACCAAGCACAGATGGTTGACACTAAATGGTGATGAACCATTTGTTGTTGCAAATGGGGGATTTTCGGGACTTTATCCCCCACAAACAGAACTAGCATATAGTCAATCAATTATATTTGGAAAGGGTGGTACCGTCTTGCTATGTGATCTCCATATGAGTCGCGATGGACAGGGCTTTTGTCTCTCACAATTAAACCTTCAGAATACAACAAATGCAGCTGATGCTTTTCCGAATCGTAAAAAAACCTACATTGTTAATGGAAAAGAACTTCAAGGATGGTTTGCATTGGACTTCACAAGTGATGAGATGTTTAGTCGATTAATTGGTAAGCCACAACTAACACATGAAAATGGATACATTGTACTACTACTCATACAATGAATTTGTTGTCTTGTTCTCCAGTAACACAATCAATATTCAGCAGAACAGATCTATTTGATTTTTTATCACCATATCCAACAGACCTATATTTAGAAGAAAACAGGAACGCTCTACTGTGGATCAATGCCGAGGTGTCTTATCACTCGCTTTCTTTTTTTCTCATTGTTGAAACATTTGATGAAATGCATTTTAAATCCTATTGTCATTATATATTAAATTGTGTAGACTTGACTGCCTAATTAATTTCGTAAATTGTATTGCAGTATGCGACATTCTACAACCAGCACAAACTGAGTTTAGTTGACCATATTAAGCAACTCTTGGAGATAAAGAAGGATATATCTTACATATCGTCTCCGGATATTGGTTTTTTGAAGAGCATGGGACCATTTGTGCACGGTCTCAAAACTAAGCTAATGTTCAAGTTTCCCACAGATAGAAATGCAGTTGAACCCACAACAAATGAACCATATGCTTCACTATTAACAAAGTTGTCAATGATAAAGACATTCGCTACAGGAATCGTTGTGCCAAGAGAATACATATGGCCTGTCAATAAAGCTCGCTATTTAGAGCCTAGTACCAATCTAGTGATTGATGCTCATAAACAAGGACTAGAAGTTTTTGCATATGGATTCGCAAATGACAACTTTTTGCCTCACAATTACAGCTATGATCTACAAAGAGAGTATCTGCAATTCGTTGACAACTCTAAGTTTGCTGTTGATGGTGTGGTCACAGACTTCCCTACGTCTGCATCAACGGCCATTGGTAAGAATGTTTATTCTTAAGGTGAAGAAGACATACAAGTTTATTTCGTACAAATCTAGCCGCTTACTGTTGCTCGTTCTGGTTGCAGCTTGCTTGGCAGGAAGTAAGAACGCTTCAAGGAAAGTACCTAGTAAGGAAATGAATCTCTCTGTGCAATGAAAGAACTAAGTAGTAGATAGCGTTCCTATTTTACTTTTGAAAAAGGTGACTTCTCAATTCTATTGTGCAATTTAAATTGGCAGCTCTGATCATTTCTGCAAATGGGGCCAATGGAGATTATCCAGGATCAACAGATCTTGCCTATCAAAAAGCAGTAGATGATGGTGCTGACATAATCGATTGTTCTGTCCAAATGACAAAAGACGGAGTTGCATTCTGCTTGCCTTCAGTTGACCTCATCCCAACCACCACTGCCTCCGGACCTTTCATGAGTCGAGCTGCTAAGATTGATTCAATCCAATCCTCTATGGGAATTTTCTCTTTCGATTTCACATGGGACGAAATCCTGTCTTTAAAACGTGAGCATTCGAGTATCTCTCTCAAACAATAATATTTCAAATATTACTATCATAATTTTATTTTCTGAAATCTAATTCTCTTTTTTTCTCTCTTTATTTATTTTATATGGTCCGGGCCACAGCTCAAATGTTCAGTGAATTTAATGGAGATTTGATAAGGGATCCAGCACGCAAGAATGTGGGCAAGTTTGTCACTCTCTCAGATTTCTTGGAATTTGCCAAGGCTAAGGCAGTTCTAGGAGTTCTAATCAACATAGAAGTAATTTTCTTTTCAACTCTATTGTGCATAGATATATATACATATGTAGTCCGGAGTAATTAATATCTGCAACTTGGTTGTGTTCAAGAATGCTGCCTACCTTGCAGCCAACAAGGGCCTTGACGTTGTTGGTGCAGTGACGACTGCTTTGAGCAACACCACACTTGATAAGCAGTCAACTCAGAAGGTTTTGATCATGTCAGGTGAAAGTTCAGTGCTGGACAAATTCAAGGATATCCCGACTTACGAAAGAGTACTCCACATTAAGAAGCAGGTGGAATTTGTAACGAATGAGACAGCTTTGGAAATCAAGAAGCATGCAGATGCAGTATTTTTACATAAGCATTCCTTATACACACAATTTCGAGGAGAGGGTTTCACTTTGAACTTCACCAACCTTATTGAATGTATGCATTGGGCCAATGTCAGTGTCTACGCCGGAACTGTTCTAAATGAATTCCAAGATATTTACATGGATTATAGCTCTGATCCATATATGTTGATCCATAACCTCATTTACTATGGTGCGGATGGAATTATAACCCAGTACCCAAGCACTGCAAATGCATACACCAGTAAGTAAATCAACGCTCAAATTTATCTAATCTAATTAATTGAGTGGATACAAAAATCATTTTTTTCTTGTTGCCACAGGAAACTTGTGCACCGGGAATCTAGAGTCGTATAGGATACCAGACATAAATCCAGGGGATGTCATAACATCTGCCCTTGATCCAAAAGAAGTAGTAGAGTACAAGCCTCCCCCTCCAGTGCACTTGGAGACTGAGGACTTTATCACTCCGCCACTACCTCCTGTAGCTGCAATTTCCAAGGATGATGATGATGATGATAAGGGTTCTGCTTCCTCAAACAAAACTAATACCAACGCCAACGCTCCTTCTTCACCTTCACCTCCTCCTGAACAAGCCCAAACCCCAAGCACTGCAACTGTTGCCACAATTAATGTTGTTGCTCTCTTCTTTGCAACTATGCTTGGACTAGTTACTTTGCTCTGAGGATCAACTGGAACAATGACAATGTTCATATACAATTAACATATGCAGTTAATTTTAACCTACTACTTTTATTCATCATTCCACAACCCTTAGACCATCTACAATCCACCTCTATTTTACTCTCTAAATATAGAGAATATAGAGTAAAATAGAGAATGAGCACTCCAACCACCATGTATTTTACTCTCTACACTTTAAAGATAGAGAGTTGAATACTAGTTCTCCAAATTTCACTATCTATTTGGGGAACTATTATTCACACTGTCTATTTCACTTTTGAATATTTTTTTATTATTATATTATCTTTCTACTTTCTATTATACAATATTTGTAACTAACATATTATAAATCATATAATGCCATTAATTAAACCTCTAATATTCGTTATTCTTTTTTAATGTAACACAACATTTTAAAAAATATATTATTTAATATATACTACTATCATTCCAGATTAATAATATTTTTAATTTTTTTTTAAAAATTTCGTCAAATATTTCAAATATATTATTCAATATGATTGGATTATGCTGAACATGATATAACATTGTGAAAAATTAAACATCATAATTACTAACTTGATGTTTTCAAAATTGTACCATTTTGTATCGTGAAAAACTTAGAAATATTATTGGATCAAAAGTGTTTCTTACAAATCAAACACATATACCAGTATTCCTTCTTCTGGCAAATCAAATACAAATATTTCAAACACAAATATTTATGTAATATTTACGTAATTTTATTTCATTAATGATATCACTTTTATTTGATTTGTCCATTAATATGTATATTTTTTTTAATCAAAATTTTCATTATTATATATAAAAGTAATAGTACAAGTACAAGGAGGGGGACATGAAACCTTACCTCCGAACCTAAGATGGATGATAACTTAAGAGAGGACTCCTCTCGATACAATGTGATTAAGAAAAAACGTAAATGAGGAAAACTCTCCCCTTCCATGTAAATACGAGGAAGAAATCTACACTAGTCCTATTCAACTAAGCTACATTCAGATAGCTAAACTGAAGACGAACAGGTATACAGAACTTCCTATTTGCATGGATCGAGATCGTTCATGTCATCTTTGTCCTTCTTAATCTTTTCATAGCGAGTTTGTCCATAAGTCGTGTGATCATCATGCAAAGGTAGTGCATGGTGCTACTGATTTGGATATGTAGAAAGTATACCTCATTGATGAAACTTAAGTCGGCTACCTTTTTCAGGGTCGCTCGACTAACGTTTCGAAGTATCCGTTTGAGTTGCAACTTCTTGGGCTCTGCTGATGTTGGTTCAAGAAATCCAAGACCAGCTGTAAATCCAATACAAGGCTCAAGGTAACAGGACACCTGTACCAAGATACACACAATAGTGAACAAAAAAGGAAAACTAGTTTCATTTTTGATGGCTTTTGTGTGTGGCTCCAAGTATTGGATGTTGTGTTGCTGGTCTGGATTCTTGTTGTTGGTGGATGGTCCATCTACCTGTATTCAAGAGAAGGCCCAAGATTTGTTTTGAGTGATGTGCATCCCAGTTGCTCCAAGAGTCGAGCAAGAAGCCATTTTCTGAACTTCTTAATTCCAAAGGTGTTGTGATTTGCTTGTTATTGCTGAGAGATCCAGTTCTGTATACATTCTGTAGAGAAAAAGTCAACCAAAAACCAAACCAGATAAGGTAAACAGGAGGGACTTCAAAATCTGATAGTTGTTAAGTGATTGTTGTTGGTTGTTGGTTGTTGTGTAGAGTGCTGAAAGTTGTTGTTGTATGCTGTTCCTTGTCCCATCTACCTCCTCCAATTTGCATATGAAACTGTACAAACAAAATAAAACAAACACACAAACAAGAGTCCAAGAATGTAGCTGTTTTAGTGTCATCTGAACAGGGTGTTGGGACTGCTTTGTTTATCTTGTTGATGTTGTTGATAGTTCCTGATTCCTAAGTATTTAAATCTGTTGAAGGATTTAGAATCTGGAACTTCTTTGGTGTAGCTTCTGTAACTCCATATATAGCCCTAAATTTCTTGTGATTGTCTTCTGTATGTTCTGTAATTCCATAACCAATTGCTGGTTCAATTCCTTAATGCACCTCCAGCAACCTGCAGATGAACATAAGAATGGTCCATCTTATTGTTGCCTAGGTATAGTGAGTGCATATTGGATGTCTTCATTGTTGCAATCTAGAGTTGTTAGTTGCTGTAGCTTGCTGGTAGTATGGTGTTTCAGTTAAGAAACTGAAATAGGAAAGCAAACAAACTCAAGCAACCAGGTGGGGCTTTGCATCTTCAGTGGATTGAGCCAAATGTGATAGTTGTGGATTGTTGTTGATGTAGTATCTCTTATTGTTGTTGTTTCTGGATATAGTAGCTCCACAGTGCAGTAACTTTGGTGGTGTTGCATCTCTGAATTGTGTTGTTCCTTGAAGAAAGTGTATTGGTTGTTACCTCCCAGCAAAATGCCTCCTTCAGGTTGCAACTTCATTTTGGTTGCTGCAGGTTCATGATAATTGTTGGTGTTGTTGTGTGATATACTTGGTGAGTGTTTTTGCACCTTTGCATTAGCTGCAGTCTGCACAGAAACAATCAAACAAGAAACAAAAAACAACCAACCAAACAAGGACCAACAACCAGTGCTACAAAGCATTAAAGTTTCTGCACAAAAAATCAAATAAGAAGGTAATTCCAAATGATGGTTCAGTTGTTGCAGTCCATCACTGTGGCTCTGCTCCTCTGTGTTGCAGGTTGTGGGAAGCTGTTGTTGATAGTTGTTATTGATGGAAGTTGTTGTTAGATCCTTACTGTACCTACACAAATAAACATACAAACAGACACCCAAGCAAGGTCTTGTAAGTGTTCCTTGTGAGTTGCAGGTTGCTGTGATTGTTGTTGGATGATGTGATTTTTAGATGATGTAGCATGTAAGGTAAAAATGTTGCACATAGAAAAATCTATAGCTTTGCACCATTCTTGCTTCTCCAATACATGGCCCAAGCTGTCAACTAATGCACCATGCCACTACTGAACCAAAAACTAACAAGATTGGGCCTCCAACCCAAATACATATACCTGTACAGCCAATAAGAAAAAGATAAAAAGGTAAAAACAACTCTTTTACTTACCTCTAATGGTAAGTTGGTTATTTTAAGAAGGTAATAAATAAGGGAGACTCTCCCCTTTACAATGGTTCTAACTATGGAATCTTCAAGGTAGTTATAACTATGCATAGTAATACCCATGTTGAAGAATGAGTTAGAATATCAGTGAAGAGTTCAGGGAGGTTTCTTGATTCTCTTGAGCCTCCTTCTTCTGAAGATAGCCATACCCAACTTTTCAAGTTCTAAGTGTGATCTAGCTTCTTTGGGGAGGTCCTGATTGGTGAAGTAAAGTTTTGGAGAACTGCATTTGTGACTGTGCTTTGACAAAGCATCAACAGTGGAATTGGCTTCTCTGAAGGTATGTTGCATTTGAAGAGTTGGAATTGGTTGATGATGTTATTCAACTTGTCCAGAAGCTCTTTGATGGACTAGGGGGGTTCTGCTTGTTGTTGCAGCCACCTAATGAGAAGCTTAGAGTCCACTTCCATCTCTACCTGGGAGTATCCAAGCTGAAGGCACCAAGAAAGGCCAAAGATAGCAACTTCAATCTCAGCTTGGTTGTTTGAACCTGTACCTAAAGGGACAACAAAGGCAAAAATGAGATGTGAATGAGCATTTCTAAGAATTCCACCTCCACCTATGTTGCCAGGGTTGTCAAGGGCACTGCCATCAGTGTTCAATTTGACCATGTCGCCAGTTGGTTTAATCTAGCTCACAGGAGTGATTTTGATAGCATGTGAACACTGATCAATCAAAAGGACCAGTTCCTTCAAGCTGATTGGCCAAGTAATATAGGGGAAAGCAGTGTTGAGCAAGTTATGAGTATCTTTGTAGATAGAGAACTTGACTCTAGCAATATTGGAAATTTTTTCACCATATTTAGAGGCACATCTGTTTCCACCATTAATATGTATATTATTAATATTTACTTGCAATTTATGTTATTTAGAAATTTAAAATAAAAAAATAATTTTATATTACATGAAAATTAAATATGGTGATTATTTGGAAAAAGGAAAGAAATAATTTATATTATGAAATAAGATAATAAAAATGAAATAAAAATAATAATATAATTTTGAGGAGAGAGAAGAAGATTCATTTTTAGAGAGTAAAATAGAGAATTGAGTTGTAGTTGGTTGTCTCCAAATACTCTCTATTTTTTATATTTGGAAAGTAAAATAGAGAATGAGTTGGAGATGCCTTAGGCAACCATTACAATTATTCCTTCTTTTTTCTTTTCTTGTTATTCTTTTTTAGTTCCCTGTGTCTATGAAAACAGAAAAAAAAAGAAGAAGACAAAAGGGCTTACAAAGAGTCACCCTCAAAACTTATGAAAGAGTAAAAGATATGTGCACTAATAATGTACAATAACCCTTTATGAAATACCATCCATTAATTCTCAGAGGAAATTTTTATGGCTCTATTCTATTACCCCCAATTGTAAGGGGCTCGAGGCAAAGATTATAGAATAATCACAAACGGGGGAAAAAGGAATATGACACATCAAATTTTTTTGAATACCTGTAACTTTTTCCTTATAGTTTAATTATCCGTTAGAAATCTGACAAGTGAAAACAAAAAAAAAGTAGAGATTGTTCTAGTGATAAAAAAAGAGTAAATATATCAAATCTCTCCTGAACTTGATAACAAAACTTACTTTAGCACTTTAACTATACGAATATTTAAATACTCCTCTTAACAACTTTCAAATGATTTAAATATCCCCTAAGGGGTGATGTAGTAGAGGGAGTGAACTCACTCTTCTAAAAACGTGTGAAGAAAGAATAAAGAAAAAAGTGAAGTTACAAAATTATACACATGACATTTTCTTATTGAATAAATATAAATAATATTTTAATTTTTTTCTTGATATATTAACCTTTTTTAAATATGTAAATTTTCTTATTTAGAGATAATGAATTTTGTGGTCCCATTTTCTTAAAAAAAATGTTTTAATTTTTTTTCCTTTTATTTTATTGTCTTCCGCATATCTTCTTCTCCATTGAAGCAAACCTTCTTTTTGCGCCTTTCTTCTTAGACATTCCCACCTCTACCCATTACTTTCATTCCACCAATTCTTTAGTAATCCTCATCACTCCATTATTGTTGACAATGATTTAATAAAACTCAGCACCAAGACCATTGCTACAACCATCAATTTCATAACATCCACCACATTTAGCAACAATGATGGAGAAGAATGGAGTTATGAGGAATACACATTTGTAGATATAGTACATACTAGCTACTACTTGTCAAATAAATTTCACAATACCCACATCGATTTCACAGTATGGATTGTGAAAAAATACTCATAGATCTAGATTTTCTATTAATGTTCTTGCAGCTACAATCTAATTGGTGGATTTTTTTTGAAAGCCATCTTTTTCTTGGTAGCTCAATGTCAGTACTACAATACTGTGATGGGTGTCTACCCAATTGTTTGTTTGGTGTGTTGATTTAAGAATGGTTTGACCGTGTTTCATACAAAATCATGTGCACAACATCCACATTTGGCATATTTTGAACCAAAAATAAGGAAAAGGGATAACTAAAACACTTAATGATTTTATGACAATATTCTACTTGTTTTGGGCTTTGAGGAAGCGTGTTATTGATGTTATTTAAGAATCTCAGAACTTTAAAGGAATTCCATAACTTTCATGAGCTTTTCATTTTAAGAGGCTTTTTCTTTAAAATTGTTGATTTTGCTATCGGGACTTGTCATTTTGGAGAAAAGCATTGATTGTAAAAGAGTTTTGGCAAAATGGGAGGGTTAATTTAACTATATGTTTTCCCATGTCTTTTGTTGAAAGATAAACTCGAGGAAGCACTTCGGGTGGCCTATAGAACTAATCTAGGTTATATTTATTGCATTTCATCACTGTTGAACTCGAGGAAGCTTCCGAGCAGCTTGAGGGATTGTTTTGGGCTTTTACCTCTATGCATTGGACATACTTGCATTGCATCATCATGCTTTATCTGTTTGGTTGTGGTTTCCTTGTGTTGACTGCTCCATGATTATTATTTTTAGCCTCAATATAGTTAATGGTTTGAATATCTCTTGTTAGCTGCTAGATTGTAGTATTAGCACTATCATGCCTTTTTGTTGATATAGTTTCTATTTGAGCTCGTCCAACCTATGATGCTGTAAGACCCTATAAGTCAGAAAGTTGGAACCAAGGAGAAAAGTCTCAAAATTTTAGAGTCATCCATGTGAACGAGCCCCTCTATGGCTCGTAAGGACTTCTACGACTTGTAAGGTTGGGTCGTAAAGAGACCCTTCGAGAAGAAAATTTGGAGTACCCCTCATGAGAGGTTCTATGACCTTCCAAGATGAGTCGTCCTCCGGAAGACGGGTCGTACAAACTCCTTGTAGGATATGTACAGAGGTCGAGTCTTAAGGATCTCTCAGGGCCAAGTCTATGAGCCAAAGAAATGGGTCATTTCATGGAGGATGGGTCGTATACATGAGTCGTTCATAAGCTTCAGAAATTTGAACTTGAGGATAGATCGTATACAATGGTCATTTGTAAACTTCAGAGACTATGTTTTTAGGCTCTTTGCTCAGGCCTCCAAGATGGGTCATTTGCATGACTCGTCGTTTCGACGACGACCCGTATAGGGGTCCCGTAGGGCTAGTTTTCCAGATTTAATAAGGGCAATTATGTTTTTTCCAATGTTCGATTCAATGAACCTAGACATTTTTATGGACAAGTTCAAAGTATGAAAACACTCTTCTCTTCAAGACCCCTCCTCCTATTCACTTCATTCTCTCAAAACCTTTCAAGGCAAGAACTCACAAGTTTCCTCAAGATTTCTCTCCAAATTCAAGCTAGGGTTTCCAACTTCTTCAAGGTTCCTCTTCAATTCCTAGTGAATTCAAGCAAGGTATGTGGGTTTTCATCCATGGGTCCTTCCACCCATGGAGCTCAAATCTTTTCTCAATCTAGTATTTCCATTCAAAATGATGAAATCTTATGGGCTTTTACATGATGACTTTAAATGCATAGACTATGATATATTTGAAGTTTTTTTTACATATATTGATGGATATTGATTTTTGATTTTATGAAGTTATGATGTTATTAAAGTGCCTATATGAAGGCTTGAAAAGAGTTTTAAGACATATATGGTGGATTGCTTTAAAAATATGTATTTTATGCATTTCCATTACTCTCATGCATGCAAGAATTCTTTAAAGGCATTGGAAGGTTTTTACGAAATGAACTCACCTAGTTTCTTATGATGAAGTAAAGTTGAAATGAAGTTTGACTCCAATGAATGTTATGAAGTAAATGCTTATGAAAGGGAGTCTTTATGAAATGATTGATTGATGAAAAGGGTTTCTTAGCCAAAGTAAGGTTTCAATGTGAAAGGAAAATCCTAATGTTGAATCAAATGAAATTTTTAAGGTTATGATATGACATGTATGACATCCCTATATGCCATCAATGCTTTTGAACATTTTTCAAAAAAAGGGAAGGTACAATTAGCATGGTACCCGAAATACCATTACTGATTGTAGACCTAATTTTCTTATAAATCAAGGTTCATTAGTAGGATGGTAAATAGGGCATAGCAGCCATGATGATATTATGAACCAAAGGTTTTAATGATGTATTCTACTGAATGCTATATTTGAATTCTCAAGCTATATGATATGACTATTTTGATGTATTATACTATTCTGTGGGATTTGAATTAGCACCGAATGTTGCATGTAGATGGGGACTCGACTGAAGGAGTCCTTAAGTAAAGTCTCATGTCGCATTAACTATGTGCCACCATAGGATCCCTCATCGGCTAGGCCTTTTTAGCCACCAAATATTAAATAAATTAATGTAAACTAAATGGAGTTCTACCCGGCGAGTAGTCTCCCTGTGCCAACTAGGGGGTTATGTTAGATTCCATGTAATAGCTTGCATGATATTAAATGTCGGTTATAGTCATCTTCCTACATACGTATAATTTAAATGCGTATGTTACTCATGCATGTATTCACTCAAGTATTTTACCGTATGAATGTCTTAATGTTTGTATCATGTTGCATGCCTACATACTTAGTACATTCAAAGTACTAACATATACTCTTTTGCCTACATGATATCACCATGTAGGGACCGGTGTTCCTCGTCCTCCACATGTTTGGTTCAGATCATTTGAAGGCCACTTTGGTGAGTTCCTATTATTTTGGGGACAATACTCCTCTCCTTTCTAGCATATGTTATGTTGAGGCATTAAGACACCTATTTTGGTACTTAATTATTAGTTTATTTGAGGGTGAGCTAGAGACATGCCTTAGCCCCCACCAAGTCTATTAGTAGAGGTATGTTTGGACATAAATGTACAATGATCTAAGGTTGATTATGAATCTTATTTTATGATGTTCTCCCTTAGTACCTATATCCATTATGTTTCCGGTTGATTTGTTTATCCTTACCAATAAAATGCTTAATGAATTCTAAGAGGCTTGGGTGAGGTACCCCTGGGTGCCTTATTCGCCGTGTCACGTCTAGGCACTAGGCTTGGGTCATGACAGATGCCTACTAAGTACCCTGTGTTTTGGTACTCATACACTTTTGCATCTTTTCTTAATGCAACTCAAATTTTTCAATATAGCCGGCCCTATCAGGGATCCGGTGAATTATATCTGTAGAACCATCACCTCCTTATTATAACACATCATCACATCATCACATATATACATACGTACCCGGCTCTCTAGTGAGGGCGCGATAAACAATGCAGTAGAATTGAGCACGAATCTGATAACTGGCCTGGGACTCAGAGAAGAAGTGTTATGGTATACACGCGTAGAGTAGTGGGAAACAAAACATATTTTAAATCATTATCTGAGACTCAATGAAGTCATCAAGCAAACTATCACTTGGAGATCAGGGTAGGAAGTATTTGACGTATACCCTCTAAATGTCACTAAGGACTAAGTAAAAAGGAGTTTTGGAAATCTTAGACATATATCAATGTGAAATATCTTATAGCAGTCTGAGCATTAATTATCTCAGAGCCTTTAGAAAAAAGAAAGGCTTTGTCTAATCAATCACTATACAGATACAGAGAAGACTCGAGGAATAGGAGTTTAACTACTTTAAGAGTCTTAACATCCAGAAGTGCTCAAGAGTCCTGAAGTCATATTCAGAACCTAAGAATGAAGTTGCACCAAATCTTACATCATTCATATTCTACATCTAAGACATGCCAAAAGAAAGAAGAGATAGTTTCACATACCTGTTACGGGTTAATCGCGTTCAAGCTCGCTCCGTTACTCCTTTAACCTATTTAATATAAAAGTGATACTACTGTTAGTAGTCTTCGACTTTCCAACTTGTAAATCTATCACCAACCACTCATAAGAACCAATTCCTTATTTGCCCTTCTTGACTAGTCCCGACTAGTCTATTAGTTAGCTAGAAGTTAACGGAATTTGGGCAGAATCTCCTCTATAACTTCAACATCCCTGAGATTCCAACTCATCCACGGTGTCAAAAACCACACTAACAACAAAAACCAGCAGCATATATATAATAAACTCACCTCAATATTACAAAATACAACCCCAAACAACTCGTTCAAAACTACGATATTAAAATAGGGTTTTTAGTCTCTTTTTCGTAAAACCTTTAATCGTATAAGATGGAGGGTCGTGTGGCTGCAACCAGAATCTCCCACGCCCTATTTAAACCATATTACAGCACCTTAAAACACCACCACACGACCAACATCCACACACAACAAACACAACGTACCATTCGACTTCAATTTAGCTACGACAACTTCAATTTAGATTATTTCGAACGTCGGGCATTTCCATGGATTTTTTTATACTTCCAGCCATGTATAAGGTGTATAATATACTTAATAACAACCCCATAAATTCCAAATTTAATGGAGAAACCTTACCTTACCCAAAATTAGCTAAAACCCGCCAAAACTCGCCTCAGAACTTCTCTAGCACGATTTAAACGCCGTGGCTGCTTGCTGTCCAATTTGTGCTGCACCAAACCATTATTTTATACTAATAATACCTCTATATCATCATGGTATACTCTAGATAATTAATTTATGGAACGAAATTAGGACTTATCTTGTTTTTCTCCCTAAGCCATCACATTTTTCTCTCTAGGTTAGGGTTTTGTTTTCCTTGGCTCTGGCTGAAGTTTAAGGATATGAAATGAAATATATGTTACATATACATATATATGGGTTGTCCTAGGAGGTGACACATGTCATCCCTTAAGGGGGACACGTGTCTAGCCCCTATTGGGCCACCATATCCATGCACTCAAGGAGAGGCTGCCACGTGGCAGTGGGGCTCACCTCCCCCCAAGTAGGTGGTTCACCTACTTGAACCCAAGTAGGTGGGTCACCTGCTTTATTGAGGTGATTCCACATGTCACTCCTCCATTGGCTACCACGTGTCACTCCTCCATTGGCTGCCACATGTCATCTTTTTTCCTTCCTCTTGGGTTCGTAATCTCATCTTATTTTAAGAGCCTATGTAATCCATGATTCGTGCTATATAAGATTGGTATGTCCTCAAGTAGCTCAAGTATGTAAGACTTCTAAGTTAGTAGCTTACGTAGGTGAATCGCGTCCTAGGACTCATTTCTTGGCCTCCAACTCTTTCCGGATTCTTACAACTCTATTTCCAGCCTTCTCTACTGTGGGGTGTCTCATTCTTCTTTCCTTAGGGTTGTTTGATGTGTATGGACAGTAGAGGTCTCATGGCCACTTTCAAAAGGGCTAGGAACACATTTGAAGGTTCAAAAGTGCGGGGTGTAATAATAATATAAGGCGGGACAGGGCCCTCGCCATACCCGTGAACAAACAAATATATACATCGAGGGTTAGTACCAAAATCTAGGCTCCAGCACAATGGAGTACTTCTGAACTACTGATAGGAGTCTTATATTGAGGGCTTCCAAACTGTCCGTCTGTACTTAGAGGCATGAAACACCGCCCCCCAAAGAAAGGGGGGTCAGTACGATATATGTACTGAGTATATAAAATATAACTGGAAACATATCTGAAATACAGAGAGTCAGGGGGATAAATTCGTTACGTAAGAAAACACTATACCTGTACCTTGTGAATCATAAAAACATGCATGCTCATATTATACAATATAGTCGGCCCTTTCATGAACTCGGTGAATCATAACTGTAGGACCATCATCGGGTCCGACGCCATCACCACCTTATCACATCACATCATCATACATATGTATATACATACATACTCGACCCTCTAGTGAGAGACTCGGTGAGTCATTCGTGTCATTTTGTTATCATTTCCTCATATAGCGTACCCGACCCTTTAGTAAGGGACTTGGTGAGTTGTTCATGTCATTGCACTATCATGTACTCGTATAGCGTACCCGACCCTTTAGTGAGAGACTTGGTGGATAATGTAGTGAACTGCGCACGATTATGTACCCGACTCAGAACTCGGTGATAGAAGGGTTACCGTATACACGAGTAGAGTAGAGAGTAACCATATACAATTTAAATTATTATCAAGACTCAATGAAGTAGCAAAGATGAATTTTCATTTGAAAATCAAGACGATAATCATATCAATCGTCTCTTGAATATCACTATTGCTCATATCAAAAGAGTCTTAGACATCATAGACATTTTAGATCATATCTGAGACTCGATGGAATACTCAAATGTGCTATCATTTAAAAACCAAGACAAGAGTCATATCAAGTACCTTTGGAGTATCATTATGGTTTGTTTCAAAGTAGAACTTTTGAAATCGTCCACTCGTATCAAGGTGTAATAAAATCTCATTTGGAAGTCAAGAAAATGGCCATCTTAGTGTCTCTCAGAATGGGGACTTCCTTGGGATCACATATACGTCGTCTATTCGTTTTATAAAGTTCATGCCAAAAAAAAGAAAAGAAGATTAACTTTACCTACTTACTACTTCACAAGGTATAGAAAACTTGAGAAGCCATAGTTCCATTATTGGAAGAGTTCTAGCTTAAAAGAGTGAATAAGAGCCATGCTTTATACCACAACATAAATTATACCAACTTAGGATTATTGGAAACTTTCACATGAATCGAGGCAAAAGGACATAAGTTCTAGGAAATTAAAACATTGGCCATCCTAGTGTACTTAAGAATAAGAGCTTTTTGTAGACTTCGTGCATTCTTTGTCCATTGGCTTTCTATGGGTCATGCCAAAAGAAGGAAGAGAATAAGCTTTACATACCCTCTACTTTCCCTCATAGAGTCATTATATACATATACCGTACCCGGCCCGTCATGAGCTCGATATCATAACTTTTTCATTGCTTTACCTTACCATCATATAATGTACCCGACCCATGATGGGACTCGATGAGTAATCATAGCATTATAACATCGTACTTATGCCAAAGATATATCAAGAGGGAAGAAGGGTAGCTTTACATACTTGTGCCAAAACATGCCAAGAGAAAGAAGGGCTTCACATACCTTTTTCGTGATTAATTGAAATCCAGTTTTCCTTGATACCTCCTTAACCTATTTGAAATGAAAGTAATATTAAGATTAATAGACTTTAACTTTCCAATATCCCACTCTAAAACCAAGTACTAATAGGAGTTATTTCCTTATCCATTACCCTCGACTAGTTTGTTACTAGTTCTGATGCTACCAAAAATTGGACATCATTTCCCCTATAACTTCAACATTCCTGAGATTTCAACTCAGAAAAAATATCAAAAACCATACCAATAAAAAAAACCATTAACATATTTATAAGTAAATCACTTCAATATTACCCAATACAAGCTCCAAACAACTAGCTCCAAACTACGATACAAAAATAGAGTTTTTAATCTTTATTTCACAAAATATTTAACCATACCAAATGGAGGGTCGTGTGGATGCAACAGAATAAAACAAACCCCTTTTAGAACACTTTCCATCCCTGAAACATACAATCCAACCATCTGCAACTGCAGCACCAGAAGCACGACACACTACGCTACTTCAGTTTAACTACTATGACTTTAATCTAGTTTGTTTCTAGCGTCTAGCATCCTTATGAAATTTTTACACTTACAACCTTATTTAAGGCATTTAATATACCTCAAAACCACATCATAATTTCCAATTTGAAAGAGAAACCCTTACCTTTCCTGGAACTCGTCAAACACGTTGAAACTTGCCTCGGAAGTTCTTCTAGCGCGACTGAAACTTCGTGGCTGTTTGATAATATTTTGTGACTGCTCCAAACCATAAATTTACATTACTAACACCTTCATACCTTTTTATTATACCTTAGATAATTAATTCACGGAATGAAATTGGAGAACTTACCTCTTTTTTCCTCCCAAAACTGTGGCTCTCTTTCTCTTCTAGCTAGAGTTTCTCTTCTTTTTTTTTCTCTAGAATTTTCTTGGATAAATATGAAACTTATGGGATAAAGATGAGGTAAAATTCATAAAACATGTGTATATATGCAACTTTAAGAGGGTGACACATGTCAAGCCCCAAATAGTGACACGTGTCAAGCTCTCATAGGGCCAACACACCACCTCCTCCACTTAGGGGCTTCCACATGGTATGTGGGCCCCACCCCTTACTGCAGCTGCTGCCACGTGGCACTCCCTTATGCTTCTATGTGGCACTCTCTCATGGACTGCCACATATTGCTTTCTTTTCCTCCTCGTGGGTTTGTAATCTCGTCTTACTTTACAAACCCATGTAATCCTTGCCACGTAAGCTTAGTATGTACTCAAGTAGTTTAAGTATGTAAGATTTCCAAATTGGTAGCTTACGTAAGTAAGTCGAGTCCTACGACTCATTAGTTGGCCTCCAATTCCTTCCGACTTCTCATAACCATATTTCCAATCTTTCCTTCTATGGGGTGTCACATTCTCCCTTCCTTAGAGTTGTTTGATAGCGTCATAGATTATCCGTCTCATATGAAAACTTATAAGAAGCTTACGATCCTTTCAAGAAACTTAAGAAACTTAAATAAAACTTAAGAACCTTAAGAGGTTCAAGAAACTTAAGAAGCTTAAGAAACTTGAGAACCTTCCAAGGTAAAAAAGTACGGGGTATAACACAAAAGATGGGAGATAAGTCTTAAAAGCAATCTTAGCATTGAAACTTAAGATAAAGCATCTGAGAATAACATTTGAAAAGAGGAAATAAACCATATTAGTATGACATAGACTCTAATGACATAAATGGGGCATATGAAAAGCCCTAGCTCACCAATATTCTGAAAGAACTACTGTCTGAATGAACGTCCTCAAAATATGAGGACTCACCAAATTGTACAGTTGAGCGAATTCTGTACTAACCATGAGTGTGAGTGGTAGTGTTGTGACCTATATTATAAAAAAAATAGGCAAAGAAATGTGCGGTTAGTACTATGGAATATACTAAGTATGGAGAGCCTGTAATGCATGACATAAAATATGATGATGCAATGACCAAGCTAAAATATGATATCACTCCTTAAACGTCTTTAGAAACATAAAAATTATCAATGAAAAACTCGTAAGGAAACACGGTAAAACATAGCATAATGAAAGAATCATAAGTATTTGTGAGAGATATCGTCAACAGACATAAATCATGTGAGCTATAACATGGAGTCAAGTGTCTTTCTCACACCAAAAAGAGGTTGTCCTAGTTGCTAAGTAAGGACCATAGACATGAGCTATATGTGGATCCACTAGCTTATGCTGATTTATCCAATTGGGCCATCCTATGAGGGCACATAGTTATGGGACTAGGGGATTGCTTCTAAAGGCTCGACCTCTACTAATGGGAGATCCTCCATCCCAGATTCCTTTTGGTGCTAAGTTAAATCTCAATGGATATCATTCATAACATATCATAAGCTTTGAAAATGGTAAGAATCTAGTAATACCAAATTCATCATAACATATTGAATCATAAGAATAGCCCCTTCAACATATCATGATTTCATAACATATTCTTAAGAGATACTTATCTAAAGCATCTAGATCATGATAAGATTTTCATAGAAGATGCCACTTAAATCAAAGTGGCTAAATCATTGAAAACCTTCATGATGAGATTACTTCTCTTTTGAAACAAACCTTAGTTTCATAAAATTCATGTTGATACTTCATCTACAGCATCCTTAAAATCATAGTTCATAAATTCATGATGCATGCATAATTCTCAAACATAGTTCATAACCATAAAATAGGCATAATTCCTGGATTCATGTGAAATTCATCAAAATCATGTAATTAAGATCAAATCATGCACAATAAGATCGTTGATATTGAATAAAAGAGTAATTAATTGAACCCAATGCAAGATCATCAAAACCTAGAAACTTGGATTGAAATTCATGAAAAAAGTAGGGAAACTTTTGAGACTCCATGGATGGAAAGGATTACATGGATGAAATTCCAACATACCTTTATGAATCAAATCCCTAAAAGATCTTGTAGTCTAGACTTGGTCTTCAAACCCTAGCTTGACTTATAGAAGAAGACTTGAGAGAACTTTGGGGTTTTAAGTGAATGAGAGGGAATGGGTAGTTATTAAAGGGTAAGGGTAGTTATAGGTCTTGGAAATGTGTAACACCCCATACTATTCTAGCCTATATCAAGTTCAAGAATCAAGAGAAAAAGCTGAGAGAAGTAAATTGTCAAGGGGTCCACAGGAGCACTTCAGGATCCATTGAGTGGTCCACGAGCCGTAGAAGAGGCTCGTAGGAACCCCAATACTTAGAAAAAAATCTTAAGTTTTTCCACGGTGGATTCTACGACCCGTAGAATGTTCAATAGTCCATAGGGATCATCCGTAGAAGGAGACCAAATGCCCAGCCCCCAAGTCTCTTTTTACCAGCCATGTATATGACCCGTGAGAAGTCTACGAGCCGTAGAAGGTTCCGTCAACCTACCCCAACTACCCTTGATCAAAGGGAAACCTCCAAAAGGAATTTTATGATCCGTTGAAGGGTCTACAGATCATAAAGGTCCCATAGACCTACCCTCAATGTACCCTACAAGTGGGCTCCCACGAGGGAGTTCTACGGCCTATCATGCGGTTTACTACCCGTATAAGGGTACGTAAACCGACTTATCAATTTATAGTGAGAAAATGTTTGTTCCACCATTTCCACGAGGGGCCTTCGATGGCTCATAAATATATCTACAGTCCATAGAACGGTTCGTGGTCGACCAGAGTCCAATTTTAAGTGGGGATATTTTTAACTTTTTCCACCTTTTCCAAACTTAATCCAAGCCATTTTGGGACTAGAATTATCCCATTATTAATACCCAATGTGTTTTTTTCTCATTGACACTTAAATTATTTTGAGAGCGAGAATTGGAGAGAAGGAGAAGAGCTAGGGTTCAAGAGTTTCAAATAAGACATTCAAATTTATCTTAGATAATCTTCACTCCAGGTATGTAAGGCTAATCACAATGTTGGAATAAGTTCTACCTTTTGCCCTACATATTCATTTGGTTGAGTTGAGTTTGAGTTTGAGTTTCAAGCCCGTTAAATTGAATTCTTGAGCTATTTATATAAATTCTATTGAGTTCTTGTATATAATTGAATATATTTGGATGAGTTTCCTGAGTTGAGTTCTTGAGATGTATGTTCATGTTTTTATTTACATGAACCCTAGTTGAGTTTTGCATTAATTATTTATACATTTCTTTTAGTTTAAAGAATGATTATTTCATCTTTTAATTGGAAAAAAGTTTGAGCATGAGTTGAGTTTTTGAGAAGTCTCTTAATTATTATTTTGAGCATGAGTATTATTGAGCATAAATGAGTTGAGTATTAATACATTTAAACATCTATTTTGAGATTGAGTTGAGAAGTTAAATACCTTTAAATGCATTCATTTAGTTGAGACTATATCTGCTTTTAAAGAGAAGAATGAGTTGAGTTTTGAGCTTAGTCCAAAAAAGACTAAACTAGTTAATTGAGTAGATAAACTCACTTGAGATATGAGTAGAGTAAATTATATCTTGGTAGTAGTATTGAGCATCGATTTGGGTAAGAGTATAGAACAAATCGAACCCCATAAATTATGTAGCCAACGTAGGATAGGATCGTCTCATTCATTTGGATGAATCCTCATGGTCCCAAAAGAGGACTTTTTATTGGATCTAGAGATGAGTTTGTGCCTCTTACCCTTGCAAGGTATTGGACGGTTGTGGAAACAACATCAATTCATTGTGTCATGATGTAGTTCATAAGTGAAGGTTGATGGTTAGAGAAAATCCTCAAGAGTAAGGTAATATATTTTTATATACTGAGTTGCATTTGCTTATGCATGTCTTTTAAAACATTATTTTACATGTATGTATGCTTTATTAAGTTCAACTATTTTTCAAAGTTTAGCTCCTTGAGTTGAGTATCTTGAGTAAGTTTCCTTTCAGTTATTTTATATACCATACATTCCATGTACTGATTCCATTTAGTGCTGTATCATTTTATGATGCACACACCAATTATAGTACTTTGGTGAGACCTCTTTGCATTTAAAGGAGCTCTTGAGTCTTTATTTTAGTATTTTATTTCAGTATTAGTATTATATTTGATGTAGCTATGGGCCTGTCCTGGTACCTATTCCATTAGTATTTAGAGGCTTCATAGACTAGTCAGACAAGATTTGAGATTATTCAGTTTTATTCATTTGAGTTATGTTTTAAAAATAGTGAGTTATATGTCATATATATTTGAGCTTTAAGTTTTAAACTGAGATAGTAAGTTCTTATACTTATATATGCCCATATGAGTTATTTTTATTAGTTAAGTCTTCCGCTTAGTGATTTAGCCAGGCCAAAGGTTCACTTAGGAACCAATAATAGTTTTTGAGTGCAGGCCACACCTAGGGTGTAGACTGGGGCGTGACAAACTTGGTATCAGAGCACCGAGTTCAAGAGTCCTAGGAAGTTTATGAAGTGAGTCTAGTAGTGTCACGCCCCAATCCTACACCCTGGATGTGGCCAGCACCCAAAAACCATTGCTAGTCCCAAGTGAACCACTTGACCTAGCTAACTTACTAAGAGGAAGACTTAACTCGATAAAAGAGTATCAAGTGGGCAATCACATACATTTTCATCAATCTTTTAAACAAAATAACTTAAAGTACCCATTTAAACATATAAGTCAATATCATAACTCAATAATGAACGTCATAGTTTTAAAACAAACTTTGAATAACTCAACATGACTCCCCTCTACTCGGTCTATGAAGCCTCTGCAAACTATTAAGAAGGTTCCGATACAAGCCCACAACTACCTCATAAGAATTATCATAAAGAAAGAACGATAATTAAGGAGCTCCTCTGAATGTAAAGACGTCTCCCAAAAAGCTATAAAAGATGGATCCTCACTGATACACTTGTTGATAATCTCTAACACCTGTATCTACATCATAAAATGATGCAAGTAAAATAATGTCAGTACATGAAATGTACGAGTATGACAAATAGCTTAAAGGAAACTTACGTCAAGATACTCAACTCTGAAAATAACTCAACTCAATAAAGCATGTAATATAATAAAAATAGTACTTTTATAGATATGCAATAATAAAAGCAACTCAGTGTGTTAAAATAATATACTTTACTTCTTAGGGAGATTTTCTAACCGACAACCATCACTTATGAGCTAGTGACAATACAACGAAGCGTTGTCGCTGTCACAACCATCCAATACCTTTCCAAGGTAAGGGACGTTGCATCATCTCTGGATTCATGTAAAAATTTCTCTTTTAGGACTATGAGGAGTCACCTAAATTAATGGCACGATTCTATCCTAAACTGGCTACATAGTTTATGGGGATTGAGTTATTTAAACTCTTGTGCAAGTCGGTTTTTTATACTACTCCAAAAAATACTTATCCTCATATACACCAAGTGAGTGAAATACTCAAAATATATCTCATCTAGTATTATTGGACTCTTACATCAATTTATATCAACTTCTCTTATCATTATCTCTTCCCTTAAATATAGGTAACATTCATCTCATTAAATGCATTTAAAACATACCTCAACTTCTCAAAATATGACATGTAAATGTGTTAATACTCATGCTTGAAAATAGACATCAAGAGGCTCCTTCAAACTCAACATTATACTTAACTCATCATTTATTTAATATGGACAAATCATCATTCTTTTAACATCAATAATATACAAAAAAAAGGGCAGCCCGGTGCACTTAAGCTCCCGCTATACAAAATACTTTAATACAAAACTCAACTAGGGTTCATGTGAATGCAAAAATGAACAAACGTCTTAAGTTCAACTCATGAAAATCACCGACGTATATTTATAGATATACAGTAACTTAGTAGGATTTATATAAATAACTCAAGAATTCAATTTAATGGAATTGAAAACTCTAACTCAGAACTCAATTTGACTTTATGAACATGTAGGGCACGAGGATAAACTTAGTACAATGTTCTGATAGCCTTACATATCTGGGATGATGATTTATCTAGATGTAACTCAAAAACCTTTAACCCTAGCTTTTCTTCTTGTCTCCAATCCGTTCCCTAAAAAATTCTAAGTGTTAATGAGAGAAAAACCCCTTTAGGTACTAATAAAGGACTAATTTTAGTCCCAAAATGGGTTGGGTTAAGTATGGAAAAGGTGAAAAAAGACCAAACTAACCCTCATTAAAATTGGGTTTTGTCCATGTACGACTCTTCTACGGACCGTAAAAGGTCGATTGTAGAAGCCATGATCTAAAATTGGACCTCATTGAAATTGCACATATGAGTCTATGGCCACCCTTCTGTGGGTCATAGACTCTTTGATGGGTTGTCAAAGTCCCTCATGGACTTCAGTGAAGGAAGGAGGGGTTGGGTTCTACAGACCCCTTGACCGGTCGTTCAATGGCTTATGGGTCATCACTTGAATTGTAGGAGTGGTCCTTGACCACCAAATTTACCAAGTGTGAAAAGGTTCTATGACCATCTCCTACGGGTCATAGAATAATCTACAGGTCGTCTTGGCAAGTCGTCCTTCATACAAAAAATTCAATGTTTCTAAACTTTACCTACGAGCCTCCCTACGATTTGTAAATCTTCCTACGGGTCATAGACTTTACTTGTTGGAGTGATCTGACCCTTATGAAAAATGGATAAGTGTGGAAGGCTTCCACGAGCCCTTTATACATTCGTAGATCACAGTATGGGTCATCGAGTAGGTCGTACACCCTATTGCTAGTTCACTTCCCAAGGTTTTCTCTTAGTCTTCGAGATTTATCTAGGCTAAAATAGTACGGGGTGTTACAATATCTACCTTTTGGGATCATTCATCCTTGAATGATGGCTAAGCTTAGGATTTTCTCAAAGCATGAATGCTATGCAAGAACTTAAAACATCTACTCAAAAACAGCTCACTCAATTACATCAAACTCAAGAAGGTACTAACTCAAAGATAGGAATAACAATATTACCTTTAATATCAACATTAGGAGAGACGAATAGATGCGAGTACTTGTCTTTGATATCTTTCTTGGTTTTCCAGTAGCCTCCTCAATAAATTGATTTTTTCATAAAGCTTTAACTGAAATGACCTCTTTGGTTCTCAATTTACTAACCCGACACTTAAGAATTTGGACAAGAACATCTTCATAGGACAAAAATCTTTCACTTTAATGTTTTCAGTGGGAACATGAGTGAAGCATATCCTAAGAACTTCTTAAGCATGGAGATATGGAACACTGGATGAACAACATCTAACTCTGACAGAAGCTCTAACTCATAGGTGACATTGCCAACTCTCCTTATAATCTGGCAAGGGCCAATGTAACGTGGACTCAACTTCTCTTTTTATCCCAAACCTCATAATTCCCTTCATAGGTGAAACTTTTAAATACACCCAATCAATGACCTCAAATTCCAAGTCTCTTCTCTTAACGTCAATATAGGATTTATGATGACTCTACACCATTTGCAACCTTTCTTGGATTATCTTCACTTTCTCCATAGCTTGATGAACCAAGTTTGGCCCTATCAACCCAGATTCACTAACTTTGAACCAACCAATACACGATCTGTGTCTCCTCTAATAAAGGGCCTTATGTGGATCCATTTGAATGCTCGAATGAAAACTATTATAGTAAGCAAAATCAATAAGCGGCAATTGGTCATCCCAATTACTTTTAAAGTTGATAACACATGTGCTCAACATATCTTCAAGTTTCTGAATTGTACGCTCTGCTTGACCATATGTATGTGGATGAAAAGTGGTTCTAAGATTCACCACTAAGCCCACACTTTTTTTAAACGACTTTGAAACTGGAGGTCATAGAAAGATACGAACTGTGGAGTGAATTGAGTACCTCTGTCTGAGATGATAAGGGGACTCTATGCAATCTGACTATCTCTTAAATATTCAACCTTGCATAATTTTCTACTGAATCTATAGTCTTAAAGGGTAAGAAATAAGTTGATTTGGTCATTCTATACACAATCACACAAATTGAATCATGTTGTCTGCGAGATCGGGGTAAACCTGTAATGAAATCTATGTTGATCATATACCACTTCCATTTTGGTAACTCTATATTCTAACTACACCATAGGGCCTTTGATGCTCAACTTTGACTTATTGGCAATTTAGACACTTGGATACAAACTCTGCTATGTCCCTCTTCATTCCATTCCACCAATAGACTTCTCTCAAGTCATGATACATCTTTATAGAGCCCAGATGAATTGAATACCTGGATCTATGGGCCTCATCCATAATTCTATCTTGGAGACCATCAAAGCTTGGAACAGATAATCTACCTTGGTACCTCAACACTCCATATTCCCCTTTGGTAAAAGCCAACACTTTCTGCTTATGGACATCTTATTTTAGTTGAAGTATATTAAGATCTTGATATTTCTTTTCCTTTATCTCCAAAACTAATGAGGACTCATCTTCATTTTAAATAATAACACTTCCCTTATTAGAGTCTACAAAACAGACTCCCAAATGTCCACGTCTATGCATCTCCTTTGCCAATTCTTTCTTTTCTTCATCAACATGAGCAGTACTTCCCATTAAGAATCTTCTAAGACCATTAGAAACAACATTAGCCTTACCTGAATGGTAGAGAATACTCATGTCATAGTCCTTGAGCAACTAAAAACAGCTTCTCTACTTCAAGTTGAGCTCTTTCTGACTAAATACATACTGCAAGTTCTTGTGATCAGTGAACACATCCACATGCATGCCATATAGATAATGACATCAAATATTTAGTGCAAATACTACCATTGCCAACTCTAAATCATGAGTTGAATAATTCCTCTCATGAATCTTAAGTTGTCTTGAAGCATAAGCTATGGCTTTGTCATTCTGCATTAGAGCACAAACCACTCTAACTATGGACGCATCGCAATAAATCATAAACCGATATGTTCCATTAGGTAGGAACAAAACATGAATGGTAGTCAACCTCATTTTCAACTCTTAGAAGCTCTTCTAAAAACATTGGACCATTGAAACTTTGTCTTCTTTTGAGTCAACTTGGTCCCCTCAATGAATCTCCTATAATAACTGACTAAAGCCAAGAAACTTCTTATATCATTCAGGGATGTGGGTTTGGCCTAGTTCTTAACAACTTTAAGTTTCTGTGAATCCACTCGAATACCATCACCAGAAATAATATGGCCTAAGAACACCATAGATGCAAGCCAAAATTCACACTTTGTAAACTTAGCATACAAATCCTTTTCCTTAAGAGTTTGGAGGAAAATTCAAAGATGGTTGGCATGCTCCTCCCTATTCCTTAAATAGACTAGGATGTTGTCGATAAAAATGATAACAAACATGTCTAAATACTTCTTGAACACTTTATAGATTCTTATTCTTTATGGTAATCTTGTTTAGCTGACGATAGTCAATACACATTCTCAAAAAACCATCTTTCTTTTGCATGAATAGGATATGAGAGCCACAAGATGAGACACTCAACCTAATGAACCCTTTATTTAAAAGATCTTTCAACTTCTCTTTCAACTCCTTTAACTCTGGGAGCCATTCTATATGGTGGAATCAAAATTGGTTGAGTATCGGGAATAACATATATTCTGACTCCCTATCGGTAAAACCCTTGGTAAATCCTCAGGAAAGACTTCAGGAAACTCATTTATGACTAGAGCTGACCAGAAGGATGGTGCCTCTACACTATCATCTCTAACTCGAACAATGTGGTAGATACACCCTTTAGAGACTAACTTTTTAGCCTTAAGGTATGAAATAAATCGACCCTTAGGCAAAGTTGGACTACCCTTCAACTCTATAACTGGCTCATTTAAAAACTGGAACTTAACAATTCAGATTCTATAATCAACTAAGGCATAACAAACATAAATCATTCCATGCCAAAAATGAAATCGAAGTCAACCATGTCTAACTCAAACAAGTACGAATAAGCATGTTTATGATAGACATAGAGTATACACTTACAATAAACTCTCTTAGCTAGAATAAACTCACCAATAGAAGTAGAAACTCTGAATGGTTCTAAGAGTCTTTTATGAAGAATCCCAAACTTAAAGGCTATGTAAGGAGTAACAAAGACAAAGTAGAACCTGGATCAAGTAAAGCATAAATGTCATGGGAAAAGACTCGAAGCATATCAGTGGTAACATCTGGAAAGTTCTCCTAATCGTTCCTATTAGAAATAGAATAGAGATGGTTTGAACCTCTGCCTACCCCCGAATTAGCACATCTCTAATTACCTTTACTTGGCGTTGCTGCCAAAGAGGATTGGTTTCTATTGCCTCCATCACTCTGCCTATCCATCAGACATTCTTTATGGAAGAGACCCCTTTAGACTCACTTGTAATAACTATTGGTGCCCATATAACACTCTCCCAAGTGGTGCTTGTCATACTTACCATAAGGTGGTGCCTGCATGTGACCTTGGGTCACACTTCCTTGGGTCTGAGAACCATGTTCTCTAAAGTTCTGCGACCTTTGATCATTCCTTATGTTGGGCGCAGGTGCACTTTCTGCAGATGGTGTATGAACAGAAGAACTCTTTTGAAAGAAAAAGAGATTACCATTTCCACCCATCTATTGGTTTGACTAATTGCCGGCTGATTTAGCCTTCTTACTTTGATGTTCCTCTGTATCCTTCTTCTTATTGTACTCAACTTATTGGGCATATCTTATTAGTCTAGAGGTGTCCATATATGATATTAGTAAAACAGCCTGACACTTTTTCATCACATGTCTGCCCAAACCAGAAACAAACTTCCTTATTTTGGATATCACATCGGGAACCATCTCCGGAGCATACGTAGAAAACTGAATAAATTTAAGGCTTTATTCTTTAAGAGTCATCCCTTCATGCTTTAAGTTCACAAACTCCTCCACCTTTTCCTCCCTCAACTATTGAAGGAAGAAATGATCTAAAAATGCACTATCAAACTCATCCCAAATTGCGGGCTTAACATTCACACATCTACTTTCCTCCCACTAGTTTTACCAGACATTGACAATATCTTTCAGCTGGTAAGAGACAAATTCAACTCCTATATCTCTATGGCATGCATTGCCTTCAAGATCTTCCATATATCGTCAATGAAGTTTTGAGGATCTTTCTCAACCTTGGACCCAGTGAAGACTAGTGGGTTCATCATTAGAAAATCAAAAATCCTATTAGTAGCAAACAACTCTTGAGAATTGGGGCTCAGGACTAGGGTATTCTGATGTTGTCTTGGCAGTCATCAATTGAGTGAGCATAGAGATCACTCTCCTAAATTAGGACTCAGAAGTCAGCATGGGCCGACTTATTTATAGAGCTTTCTGAGTCCTATTCTCAACCTCATTCTCATCAGCTCAAATCTCAGTTCTGGGTCTGCATATAGAATGGTTGAGAAACTCATCCTTAGCGACGTTCCTCTAGGTCATAGTTCTTTCCGAAGTCATATTCTATAATTGTGAAACACATGCATTAGAAGGATATTTTCTTAGGGTTAAACTCTATAGCATGAGGTGGAATATGAAAGAAGTAAAACAATTCTTAAAAAGCCCTATAACCTCCTCTTTATAGATGTGGCACGCTTCACACAGATAAGAAAGACTCTAATAGACTCGTCTTCATATACACCCTCGGACTCTTAAACTCTGTGCTCTGATAAAACATTTGTCATGGCCTAAGCCTACACCCTGAACATGGACGACACTCAAAAATTATTGTTGGTCCTAAGAGAACCACTTGTCTTGGTTAACTCACTCAGCGGAAGACTTAACTCAGTAAAAGAGTAACATCAAGTGGGCAATCACATACATTCTCATCAAGTTTTTTTTATAAAAAAACTTAAAGTACTCATTTAAAAATATAAGTCAATATCATAACTCAATAATGAACGATTTTAAAACAAACTTTGAATGACTCAACATGATTCCCCTCTACTCGGTTTATGAATCCTCTATGAAATACTAAGAAAGTGTCGAGACAAGCCCATCACAACTTCACAAGAACTATCATAAAGAAAGAAGAGTCATAATGAAGGAGCTCCACTGAATGCAAATAGGTCTCACCATAAGCTAGAGAAGATCGATCCTCAATGATGCACTTGTTGATGATCACTAACACCTGTAGGTCGAATGACGTTAGTAAATGGAATGTACGAGTATGTAAAATAGCTGAAAGGAAACTTACATCAAGATACTCAACTCAAGGAACTCTACTCTGAAAACAACTCAACTCAATAAATCACGCAACATAGTAAAAATTGTGCTTTTATAGATATGCAATAATAAATGCAACTCAGTATGTTAAAATGATATATTTTATTTCTTAGAGAGATTCTCTAACCGTCAACCATCATTTATGAGATAGTGACAACACAATAAAGCGTTGTCGCTGCCACAACCATTTAATACCTTGCTAGGGTAAGGGACGTCGCACCATCTCGAGATCCATATAAAAAGTCCTCTTTTGGAACTATGAGGAGTTTTTCAAATGAACGATATAATTCTATCCTATACTGGCTTTGTAGTTTATGTGGATTGATTTATTTAAACACTTGCTTAAGTCAGTGCTCAATACTACACCCAAAAATACTTATGCTCATATACATCAAGTGAGTGAAATACTCGAAATGTATCTCATCAAGTCTCATTGGGCTCTTAAATAAATTTACATCAACTTCTCTTATCATCATATTGTTTCTTAAATATAGGTAACATTCATCTCATCAAATGCATTTAAAACATACCTCAACTTTTCAAAATATATGTAAATGTGTTAATACTCATGCTTGAAAATAGACATCAAGAGGCCCTTTCAAACTCAACATCATACGCAACTCATCATTTATTTAATATGGAAAAATCATCATTCGTTTAACATCAACAATACATAAAATACTTTGGTAAAAAACTCAATAAGGGTTCATGTGAGTGCAAACATGAAAAAATGTCTTAAGAATTCAACTTATGAAAATCATCAACGTATATATATACAATAACTTAGTAGGATTTATATAGATGGCTCAAGAATTCACTTTGAGGGAATTGGAAACTCTAACTCAAAACTCAATTTGACTTTATGAACATGTAGGGCACGAGGACAAACTTAGTACAATGTTCTGATAGCCTTACATATCCGGGATGATGATTTATCTAGATGTAACTCGAAAACCTTGCTTGAAAACCTTGAACCCTAGCTTTTCTTCTTGTCTCCAATCCGTTCCCTAAAATATTCTAAGTGTTAATGAGAGAAAACCCCCTTTGGGTACTGATATGGGACTAATTTTAGTCCTAAAATAGGTTGGATTAAGTATGAAAAAGGTGAGAAAAGACCAAACTAACCCTCATTAAAACTGGGTTTTGGCCACCTACAGACTTTTCTACGGACCGTAGAAGGTCAATTGTAGAAGCCATGATCTAAAATTGGACCTCATTGGAATTGCACATATGGGTCTACGGCCACCCTTCTGTGGATCATGAAGGAACTCAATACCTCAACTAGGAATGGAAGGAAAGAGATGAGGATATTGTGACATCATATCAGCTTCGGACTCCCATGTAGAACCTTCAAGCTCTTAAATCCTCCATAATACTTTAACCGAAGCTCTTTCCTTGTTCCTCAACTTTCTAACTCGCCAGTCTAGGATCTCAACTTAAATATCCTCACATGAAAGACTCTCTTTTACACCAATGTTATCTAATTGCACAATAGAGCTAGGATCACCAATAAACTTCCTCAAAAAAGACACATGGAATACCAGATGTGCCGATGCTAAATCAGAAGGCAAATCCAACTAATATGCCACCTTGCAATCTACTTCAAAATATGATATAGACCTACATAGCAGGGACTAAGCTTTTTTTTTCAAAATGCATCACACCCTTCATGGGTAAAATTTTCAAGTAGACCCAATTATTAACCTCGAATTTAAGTTCCCTTCCCCTCACATATGAATAAGACTTTTGCTGACTCTGTGCAATCTCCAATCTTTCTATAATTAGTCTAACATTCTCCATAGCCTTATGTACCAACTCGGGCCTAACCAGGAAACTTTACCAACTTCTAACTAAATAATAGGAGATCTACAACTCCTACCATATAAAGCCTCGAATGATCATCCTAGTTACCTTTAAAATCAATGACACATGATCTCAACATATCCTCTAAGGTCTAAATGGTAGTCTCGACCTAACTATCCAACTGAGGGTGAAAAGATGTACTAAACTTAACTTGAGTACCAAGCCCCCTTTGGAAAGGTCTCCAAAACTGAGATGTGAACTGAGTACCTCGATCCAAAATGATAGAAAATGGAACACCATGAAGTTTAACCAACTCCCTGATATACAATATAGCATAGTCTTCTACTGAATAAGAGGTTTTCACAGGAAGAAAATGAGTCGACTAAATCATTCGGTCAACAACCATCCAAATCGAATCATATTACCTACGGGTATGAGGCAAACCTATAATGAAGTCCATATTCAATTCTTTCCACTTCCAAGTAGGAATCTCATTATCTTGAACCAAGCCTCCTGGTTTCTGAAGCTCAACCTTCATTTGATGACCATTCAGACACTTAGCCACAAACTCCGCAATATCTCTCTTCATGCCATTCCACTAAGACACATCCCTTAAATCATGATACATCTTTGTGGAACCTGGATGAATAGAATACTGTGAACTATGAGCTTCTAACAATATCATTTTGCTCAATCCATCAACATCGGGAACATACAACCATCCTTGATACCTCAAAATACCATCTTTCCCTTCTAACAAAGCCTCAATGGTTTTTTTGATAATGACTTTCTTCAACTCAACCAAAGTAGGATTATTATCTTACTAGAACTTAACATCCTCCACAAGAGATGATTCAGAACCATGTTAAACAATAACATCACCATCCTCATAATCAACCAATCGAATAACCAATGGGCTAATCTATGAACATATCAAACCAACTCTTTTTCTCATCCAAAATAGGGGAAACACTGTTCATGAAAAATCTACTAAGAGCATCGACAACCACATTTGCCTTTCTCGGATGGTATAACACACTCATGTCATAGTCCTTCAACAATTCAAGACATCTCTTTTATCAAAAATTCAAATCCTTTTGAGTGAACATATATTGCAAACTCGTGAGATCGGTGAATACATCCATATGGACATCGTAAAGGTAGTTTTTTCAAATCTTCAAAGCAAAACCCACCGCCGCCAACTCCAAGTCATGAGTTAGATAATTCTTTTTTTGCACCATAAGTTGCATAGAAGAATATGCTATCACCTTATCACATTGAGTCAAAACACAACCAAGACCAACTCTTGAGGCATCACAATACACAAAGAACCCATTAGAACCTTTTGACAAAGTCAACACCGGAGAAGAAGTAAGTATATCCTTCAACTCTTGGAAGCTTTTCTCACACGCCTTAAACCATTGGAATTTCTCCTTCTTTTGAGTCAAAGTAGTCAAGGGTGATGCAAGGGAAGATAAACCTTCCACAAACTGTCTATAATTATCAGCTAAGCCTAAGAAACTCCAAATATTGAAAGGAGATAATGGTCTAGGCCAATTCTTAGCTTCCTTGGTCTTCTTAGGGTAAATTATAATAGCTTCACCGGAGAAAATATGGCCAAGGAAAGTAATTGACTCAACTAAAAACTCAATTTGCAAGACAATCTTCAAATGATCAGCATACTCTCCCTCACACTAAAAAACAGATCAAAATATCATCTATGAACACAATTACGAACATATCCAAATATTGCTTGAACACCCTATTTATCAAATCCATAAAAGCTATAGGGAAATTAGTTAGTCAAAAAGATATAACCAAGAATGCAAAGAGACCATACAGAGTTCTAAATGTTGTCTTAGGAATGTCACATTCCCTTACTCAGAGTTGATAATAACCCGATCGAAGATCAATAGATGAAAAGTAGCTTACTTCTTGAAGTTGATCAAAAAAGACATCAATCCTTGGAATGGGGCACTAATTCTTAATTATGACCTTATTCAATTGCAATAGTCAATACACATTTGAAGAGAACCATCCTTCTTTATAATAAAAAGAATCGAAGCACCCCATGGAGAGATAACTGGTCTAATTAATCCCCTGTCTAAAAATTCCTTCAACTGGTCCTTTAAAACCTTGAGTTCTTCCAGGGCCGTACAGTAAGGAGGAATAAATATAGGTTGGGTATCGGGGAGAAGATCGATACCAAAGTCTATTTCTCTTTTTGGAGGGATTTATTAACAACCGAAACTGACTCAAGAGTAGAAGCTTTAGAATTTGTATCTCTAACCCAGACTAGATGATAGGCACATTCCTTGGAATTCATTTTTCGAGATTTAAGCCACGAAATGAATTGACCCTTAAACACGGAATTACTACCTTTCTATTCTAGGAATGAGTCATTAAGAAACTAAAACTTGACTACACAAGTCCTACAACATATAGAAGCATAACATACATGAAACTAATCCATACCAAGAGTAATATCAAAATCGTTCATATCAAGCTCCAAGAGATCAGATGATGTGACTTTATGGAAAACTAAAACTAGGTTATTTCTATCAACTCTTTTAGCCACAATTGAATCACGAACAAAAGTATAGACCGAAAAAGGCTCTAAAAAGATCTCAGGATTTACCATGAATATCAGTCAAAAGATCTGGCGAATCCTCTAACTCCTGACGAGTCTGAAGGGCATAAAATCTATTTTGGCATAGACCACCTCCCAAATTAGTGCCAAGCTAAGCCGATCGGCCAATATTAGTCTTAGTCTGGGTCGACCATCTCCACCTCTAGTAGAATTTGAAGGACAATCCTTCACTTGATGACCCATCTTACCATAACCAAAAAAAGCAGTCGAACCCGCTAGACATTCTCCAAGATGCTTCTTCCCACACTTCTTGCATGGGGGAATAGGTTGACCACTCAGAGCTCCTCCTTGAACCTTAGGGTGAGATACTCTATCTTTATTGAATTTTCGAGCCCGATTGTTTGAAGAATTTTGACCAAAATAATTTTGCCGAAACTGAGGATGGCCACCATTTCTGGACTTACCATGTGAGAAATTTCAACCATCGGTCCTAGCCCTCTTGGATTCCCTTCTAGATCTCTCCTTCAACTATTTTTCCCTCTATTTTCTTGGCATGTTTCATAAGCCTCAAAATGTCCATTTGTTTAATAAGCATGGCAGTTCTATATTCTTTGATCACCAAATTGGACACACCCGAAATAAACTTGCTCATATTAGCCCATGGATTAGTGAGCATGAAAGGAGAATATTTTGACAACATAGTGAATTTGAGAGCATACTCCCTCACAAACATATTACCTTGTCATAAATTGATGAACTCTTGCACCTAAGCCTCCCTCAACTCCAAAGGAAAGAACGGGTCAAGAAAAGCACCCTTAAATTCCTCCAAATCAACATGACCATCATCTTCACCTCTCTCACTCCATTGATCATACCAAACTTGAGCAACCCCTTTGAGTTGATACGCCACATATTCCATTTTTTCCACCGGGCTAATAACTTTGATGTCAACAATCTTGCCAATACCCTCTATGAACTCTTATGGATCCTCATCTACCTTAGAACTATGAAACTCGGGAGGGTTCATATGGGTAAAATCATGTACTCGACTAGCTGCCATACCAGCAATTGGGTTCATGGGAGCTACCACCTCTCGGTTATCTTGAGCTACTATAGCTTGAGAAAGAACTTGGAAAATAGATCGAAACTCCATATGAAAGACTTGTTCATTCAAAGGGTCATTTAGAGCTTGTTTATCCTCAGCATTCCTTCGGATGTGGTTTTTTTATGGAAGTATGATTCTGAAATAGCAAAGAGAAAGCTTCAGAGGAAGAAGCCTTAGAGTTCAACTCTATCACATAATGAGATCATGAAAGAAATGATATTTTCACTAAGACGCCTCATAGTCTCCTATTCATAGATGTGGCGCACTTCACACCAATGAACAAGACTCTACTCGATGCAACATGTGAGACTCCCTAGGATACTTTAAATCTTGTGCTATGATACCAAGTTTGTCATGGCCTAAGCTAGACTCTAGGTATGACACAATGATTAAAATCCCGAGGGATTCCAACTTAGCATATAATACATAAGCATACATAAGGTAATTAAATCAATAAAGCTAAGACATATTTGTGGAAATAAAGTCTCAATATGAAAATTCTTAATAGAAGAGAACAAGTCTCAAACTCGAAATGAAAAGATAACATAGACACCATGATATCACACATACCTCTACTAAACTCGATGGGGGAATAAGACAAGCTCCTAGCTAATCCAACATAAATAATAGAAAAGTCATAAAGACACAAGAAAAGTAATGTCACGTCCTCGAAATATGAGGACTCACACAAGTGAAAATAACAAGCTCAACTCTACTCATGAATATGAGGTGCGCGTTGATCATCCGTCCCTACATTATGATATAATATAGATAAAAAGTATGTGTTAGTACATGGAATGCACTAAGTATGTGACAAACATGCATGAACAATAAAATAGAACATAATGGATATGAGCATAAGATGCATGACCAGTATATTAAAAACATATGTAAAACCTTAAGACCATATAAAGACCATAAACATGTGGTCAATGCATAATGAGACATGATCATAAATCTTGTAGGACATAACATATGCATATGTAGGTTATTAACCTTAACAGGCATGTAAGACCATGTGAGCTATAACATAGAATCTGATGTAACTCCCACACTGATAAGAGAGAGGCTACTTGCCAAGGTAGATTTAGTATCACAAACATAACATAATTATTAGCTATATGTAAATCCACTAACTAAGCCATAAAGACAACCTACGATGGCATGTAGTTTGGTAACTAGTGGTTTCTAATAGGATTCCCTCTTAGATCCCCACCATGAAGTTCACTCGGTGCTAAGTTAATCCAAATGGAATACATAAACATAATTTCTAAGAAAGTTAAACCAACCAATATAATATCATGAGAATATAACATAAGAATAGCTCCTTGAAAAACCATGATCATAACTTGAACTTGGGGATACTTGCCTTTCTAAGCATCCAAATCATCACAATTAGATATTGTGAGAAAACCTTTCACAATTCATGGTTTTATAATCAAAATCATAGTTAAATCATAAATCATAACTTTCATAAATTATACATGAGAAATCAACAACTTCATGATTAAAAATTCATAGTTCGTCCTTGAAATTGATCGCATAATGCATGGGTCATTGAGAAATATCTTGAAACTATGTAATGTAATGTGAATTATACATAACTTGACTAATAAAAATGAAATATATCAAAATTAAGAAGATCCAATGAAAATTCATGAAATTAAAGCTTTTAGAAGAAAAATTCGTAAGAGATTTTGAGAAGAACCTTGGGACTCCATGGGTGAAAGTACCCATGGATGAATTCCCACATACCTAAGATCTTAGAAGCCCTAATTTTCCCTTTACTTGGAGACTTGACTTGATCTTGTTTTTGCATTGCTTGGGGAAGAAGAATACCATGACCCAACCCCGTAGGCCGCGATTGGGGTCCGACTTGGACCCCCGTATACGTATCTATTAGCTATAGTCAAGTTGAACTACCTATAATATGATACTACATAGAAAAAACCTCAATGGGTCAAAGCTTTTTCATTTACATGTAGCCTCTTTCATTCGTATAATATTGTGAAAAGGCACACAAGCCGATAAGGCTGCCATAATATAAAAATATTTACAACGCATTATATCGGCGCAATTGGAATAAGCTTACAAACAACCCGCATACCCATGTATACAGACCTCTAAGAGTATTAATGGTATCATATAGCGGGATAGGGCCCCACCATACCCCTGAATAAACAAATATATACATCAAATGACCAGCGTTAAAAGTTTGGCTCCGAAACAGTGGAGCACTTCTAAAATTGTTGAGTGGAAATCCTACGCCTATGGATCTCTCAAAATAAACATCTGTACCTACATGCATGAAATGCAGCCCCCCGAAGAAAGGGGGGTCAGCACGATACATGTACTGAGTATATAAAGCATAACATAGCATAAATGAGATTTCAGCTGTAATAGAGATGCAGAAGATAAGTATAACAATTAATAAACTACAGTACCTACATCTTACAATATGAACTCATGTGTATCATCATCACATATCATGCTCGGCCCATAGTGGGACTCGGTTCTATAAATATATCACTATAGCTTTGTATGCATGCCTATAGACCGACCCTTTAGTAAGGGACTAGGTGAGAGGAGTAGTGTACCTTCATATCGTACTATCGCCATATCATTATATCTTACTATCACATATGTCATACCGTACCCGGCCCATTATGGGACTCGATGAGTTGTTCATATCATTGTATTACCATGTTGTGACATAGCATACCCAGCCCTTGATGCAGCTCGGTGAATAATAATAGCATAATAGCATCATACTTATGTCGACAACATACCAAGAGGGAAGAAGGATAGCTCAATTTTCTCATGCCAAAGATATGCCAAGAGAAAGGAGATAGCTTTACCTACTTATGACAAAAATATGCCGATAGAAAGGAGATAACTTCATATACTTACTACTCTCCATCATATAGAAGCCTTGAAAAGCAATAACTCAACTAGTATAGGGATTCTACCATCGACAAGTGAATAAGATTTATGAGTCATACTTGGGGTTCTATGAATGGAATTATCCCCATATTTCATATACAAACCACTTTATGGCTAAGACATGCCAAGAGAAAAGAAGGATAGCTTCACATACTCATCACTTCCTAACTTATGGAAGGCTTGAGAAGCCCTAGTTCAATTACTATAAGAGTGCTTTCATCAGGAAGTAAACAAGGACCGTGAATTATTCTTGGAATTTATGAGTAGATTTACCCTCAAGCTCATATCATTCATTACTTAACTTGAAGACATGCCAAAAGAAAGAAGAGATAGGCTTTACATACCTGTTATGGGTTAATCTCATCCAGACTCGCTTCACTACTCCTTTAACCTATTTAACACAAAAGTAATTCTAAGGTTAGTGACCTTTGACCTTCCATCTTATAATTCTACCACTAATTACCCATAGGAACCAATTCCTTATTCGCCTTTCTTGATGAGTCTCGACTAGTCTATTAGTTAGTTAAAAGTTAACGGAATTCGGAAAACATCTCCTCTATAACTTGCCCTATCCAAACTTTCAATTTAACTCCCAAACCTTAGAAGACAACCAACAACAACAATCAGTAGCATATATACAAGTAAACCACTTCGATATTACACAACACAAACTCCAAACAACTCACTTAAAACTATGATACCAAAATAGGGTTTTTAATCTCTATTTCGTAAAACCTTTAACCACACGAACCGGGGTGTCATGTGGCTTCAACCAGAAGAATATACCTTCATTTTTATTCTTTTTCCATCCCTTTAACACTACAAAACAACGCTCAATATAACACCATAATAACAACGACTCTAGCCAAACTTTAACCCGTTAAAATCACGTCAAATCAGCCCCTACATGACCTGCAACGTTCTTTAGTTGTAACATGTATATTTTCATGTTTACAACCCATATGTATACCTTCATAAAATGTTCAAACCCTTACCTAAACATGGGAGAAGAGAACCAAGCCATACCTTGCTAAAAATCAATTTCGGAAGCTCCTTAACATGCTGAAAGTTTGCGGGCTGTTCGCGTCACTTCTTCGCTGCCCCAAAAAGTAATTTTACACTATTAAACACCGTCATATAGCTGTGGGATACCTTAAATAATTAATTCATAGAACAAAAGTCGGAGGCGTACCTTGAATTGGAGCAACCCGTGGCTGCCTTGCTCTTGCTTTCACGTTTTTCTCTCTTTTTTTCTAAGTAAAAGACTAAGGAAATGAATCCTTAGTCATCAAGACATATATATATACACTCCCTTGGAGAGTGACACATGGCAGCCCCTAGGGGTGACACGTGGCAGCCCCTATAGGGCACTACCTCATCCATGCTCCCAATCATACACTGCCACATGGCAGCGTGGGGTCCAGCCCAAGCAGGTGAGTTACCTACTTGGTCCAAGTAGGTGCATCACCTATGTCACGACCCAACCCCGTGGGCCGCGACTGGGTTAAGACCTAGACCCCCATCTACGTATCTATTCGCTATAGTCAAGTCGAACTATGTGTGATGTGATACTATACAAAAAACCCCAATGGGTCAAAACCTTTTTATATACCTATAGCCTCTTTTAATTGTATAATATCATGAAAGAGTATGCAAGCCGACAGAGCTGTCATATAATAAAAATATTTACAATATGCCGTATAGGCACTGCCGAAACAAACCCATAAATAACCCACACATATATATCTACAGACCTCTAAGAATAGTACAGTAATATATGGTGGGACAGGGCCTCCGCCGTACCCCTGAATAAATAAATACATACATTTGCAGACCAATACCAAAGGCTAGGCTCTGGAACAGTGGAGCACTTCCAACATAGCTGAGTGGAACTCCTAAGCTGACAGAACCCCAACACATGTACCTGTTCCTGCGGGAATGAAATGCAGCCCCCTAGAGAATGGGGGGTCAGTACGACATATGTACTGAGTATATAAAGCATAAAACTTCATAATTAAGACAATAACTAAAATAGGGATGCAGGATACAAGTATACTAGTAAATAAAGAACTATACCTGCATCTTACAAAATAGAGTTGTATACCCTCATCAACCTTGTACCCAGCTTACTAGGAGGATCGATGGTATAAATACATCATTTATCATGATAGGCATGTATATACTATTAGCGATGTGGAAAATATAGCTTGATCTATGTATATAATAAGTACCTACTGAGGAGCGATAGCCCGATCCACATATCGTATAATAATAATAATGCCGAGGAA
Source organism: Solanum dulcamara (assembly GCF_947179165.1). Lineage (NCBI taxonomy): Eukaryota > Viridiplantae > Streptophyta > Magnoliopsida > Solanales > Solanaceae > Solanum > Solanum dulcamara. Next base: position 15,965,969 of record NC_077247.1, on the reverse strand, counting down.
TGACGGCCTAATCCGTATCTCATATAACCATACTGAGGTATGACGGCCCAATCCGTATAATTCATAATAATGTCGAGGTATGATGGCCCAATCCATATAATTCATAACAATGTCGAGGTACGATGGACCGATCTGTATAATGCATAATAATGCCGAGGAACGATGGCCCGATCCATATATAATGTAATATGCATATATGTGCACGTGAAACTCGGTAAAATATCAAACATCCCCCAACCATTATCACAAATATGCCTAAGATCCTCCAGATCTAGGAGCTTACACATCCAAACACTATTCAGCCTATAGAAAGCTCGAGGGTCGTAGTTTAACTACTTTAAGACTTTAAATGTTCAGAAGTGACTATAAGTCATGGGTTATACTCAGAGCTCATAATTGGAATTACCTCTAAACCCATGTTATATATCATTTCACTTAAGATTAAGACATTTCAAGGTAAAGAAGAGATAAGCTTTACATATACCACTTTTCATCACATAGAAGACTTAAAGGCAACAACTCAGCTATTGCAGGGCTTTATGAATGGATTGAATCCCAAATATCATGCTCAGGGCTTTATGAATGGATTGAATCCCAAATATCATATACATATCATTCATAACTTACGTCTAAGACATGCCAAAAGAAAAGAAGGATAGCTCTACATACCTGTTATAGGTTAGTCGCATCCAGACTCGCTTCGATACTCCTTTAACCTATTTAATATGGAAGTAATACTAAGGTTAGTGACTTTCGAATTTCTAGTTCCTAAATCCACAACCAAGAACCCATAGGAATCAATTCCTTATTCGCCCTCCTCGACTAGTCTCAACTAGTCTTTAACTAGTTAAGGAGTTAACAGAAATTGGACAGCACCTCCTCTATAATGTGCCCTATCCAAATTCCCAATTACGTTCCTAATACCTACAGCCAACCAACAACATAACCAGCAGATCATACACACATAAAACATAACAACATTACACAGTATAAACTTCGAACGACTCGCTCGAAACTACGATACCAAAATAGGTTTTTTTAACCTTTCTTTCATGAAATATTTAATTATACGAAATAGAGGGTCATGTGGCTGAAAACAGAAGCTCCAACACCTCTTTTAGAATACCTTTAGGACCTGCAACACACCACCACACACCTTCAACAGCACCCCACACGCACAACACCTCATTTTGATTACAATTCAACTATAATGACTTCAATTTTAGATTGTTTCCAACGTCAAGCATTTCTATGATATTTTCACATTTACATCAACTTACACAACATATAATACACTTCATACCAAAACCATAACCTCCAAATTGAAATTAAAGACCTTACCTTACCTGAAATTGGCCAAAACTCGCCAAAACTATCAAAACGTAAATTCTGGACAGCCTACTGTCTTGTATTGTTGCTTAGTTTTGAAGGGGTAATTGAGGGAAAAAGGATTTATGGCCTCAATGAAAGTTATATACATGTGTCTTAGGGTCGCATACAATTTCTAACCACCCATACAACAATTTTGTACAAAATGATATGCCCAAAATACCAACAGCAGTCCGTGTAGAATTTCCAAGATGAAATATGGGCAGCACCTCACCTATACTTCATCATCCTTTTTTGAGCAGATAAAAGTAGAAATGGGTTTTAGAGGCTAAATAAAAATTATATACCTATTAAATATATTTTCAAAAAATCTTGAATCACTCAAAATGAAGCTTTACACAAGGAGTTATACTAGTATTACTAACAATAGTCCCATTCCAAAAACGGGTTTGTTGACAAAAATGAGAACCTACTCAAAACCCCAACTATAAATTTTATGTTGTTAAAAACCACTATATCACCATAGGATACCTTAAATAATTAATTCATGGATAAAAAATGGAGGCCTTATCTTGTTGTGCTGCTGCCGTAGCTCTTTCTCTATTCTCTTAAGTTTTTTCTTCACCTTTCTTAAGTTAAGAGATAATGAAAAAATGAATTCCTTAGTCATCAACTTGGAATATATACACCACTTTTGGAGGTGACAAGTGGCAGCCCCTAGGGGTGACATGTGGCAACCCTATAAGTCACCACCTCATACCATGCGGCCAATCATACGCTGCCACATGGCAGCGTGGGGTCCACCCTAAGTAGGTGTGTCACCTACTTGTCACCTGCTTGCTTTATTTTCGTGGGTTCGTAATCTCGTCTCACTTCAAGAGCCTACGTATTCCTTGCTACTTAAGCTCGACGTGTGCTCCAAGAGTTTAATTATGTAAGATATCCAAATCGGTATCTTACGCAAGTACGTCGAGTCCTACGACTCATTACTTGGACTCCAACTCTTTCCAATTTCTTATAACCTTATTTCCAATCTTCTCTATTATGGAGTATGTCATTCTCCTTTCCTTAGGATTATTTCATAGCATTAAAGATTATCCGACTCACAAGATGACTTCTAAAAATATTTAAGAGCCTTCCCAGAAACTTATGAAGCTTAAGAAGAGTTCCGAGGTACCAGAGTACAGGGTGTAACAACCTACTTGCTTTGAGTAGGCGCGTCGTCTCCTTATTTATCTTTCATGATTTTGTAATTTCGTCTCACTTTAAGAGCCTGTGCATTCCTTGCTACTTAAGCTCAACATGTACTCCAGTAGATTAAATATATAAGACCTCCAAATTGGTAGCTTATGCAAGTAAGTCAAGTTCCACGACTTGTTATTTAGCCTCCAACGGCTTTTAAATCCTTATGACCTTATTTACAACCTTCACTTCTATGGGGCATCACATCCTCCTGTCCTTAGAGTTATTTGATAACGTTATCGATAATCTGGGTCACATGGCAACTTTTAAGAAGTTTAAGAAAACATTTCGAAGTTCAAAAGTATGGGGCATAACATCCTTCCCCTATTTTAAACATTCATCCTCGAATGTTAATTAGTCTTATAATGTCTTACGAGGACTCCAGGAACTCTCTGTAATGGTTGTCATCCATAGGACTCCCAATCAATTTAGGTGTTTAGATCACCTGTAGACATAGGGAATCGGTACAACTATTTCTTTCCCATCTCTTCTTAGGCTTCCTAGGTCATTTCTTCTTTATGCTTATCTCGTCATAAGACTTTGATGAAAGCCACGTCTGTAGTTCGCAACCTTCTAATTTACCGACCCAAGATGGAGATAGGTTGCTCATTGTAGGATAACTCCTCTAATATATGGACCTCATCCATGTGAAATACTCTAGAAGGGTCATTTATATATTTACGGAGCATTGACTTGTGAAAAATTAGATGTATTGCTTCCCAATCCGATGGTAGGTCCAACTCATAGGCAATTTTGCCTACCCTACAAATGATTTGATAGGGACAATGTACCCCAGAACAAGTGTCTCCTTCTATCCAAATTTTATTACACCTTTTCTTGGTGACGCTTTCACACATACCCTTTTCTCAACTTCAAACTCAAAAGGTCGACATCGACTATATGCATATGACTTTTGTTGACTCTGGGCTGTTAATAGTTTTTCCTGAATAAGATTTACTTTATCAATAACTTGCTAGACCACATCTGGGCCCACCTATTAATCAAAGGGCAAAATGTCATACTAAGATTCACATGTGTTCCCAATCCCTTCCGAAATGATCTCCAGCGGTTAGCTATAAATTGAACTTTCCTGGCTAAGATAATAGATATGGGAACTCCGTGAAATCTTATTGTTTCCTTGCTATATCATCTTGCATAACCCTCAGCCGAATATGCCTTCCTAACTGGAAGGGAATGGGTTGATTCTGTCAGCCTATCTATTATAACCCATATTACCTCATACTTCCTTAGAATGCGAGGTCAGCCTATACTATAATCCATATTAACTGCTTTTCATTTCCGAGTCGGGATTTCCATCTCCTGTAATAGGCTATCAAGCTTCTGATGCTCAATTTTGTTTAAGCTATCTCACAATTTCTCTTACCACCCATCACATTGCAATCATATTGCCATTACTGACTTCCTTTTGTCGAGTGACCACTCGGTTTCATTCTTAGCATACCAATAATTCTCAGTACTATCTCAAATATCATCTTGGTTTTTATCCGTTTATTGTTGGACTTTAGATCTTGTTAACTCGTGCCAGCATGGGATCTCACTTAAAGTTTAACTATCCACATTAACATATTGTAGTGTTAGTTGATTTTATCTTATGCTTGTAATTCCCATATCCACTTCCCCCTTTAGGGTGTACCTATGTACGAAGCCTTAATACAATCATAAAGTACTTAGAATCCTCGATATACAGTACCAAATCCAGTCTGAACACTGGTACTTGAGTAATATCCTTAATGTAGCAGTGCATTCAAAGCCACATTCCATTCACCCCAATCAGTAATTAGCTCGTGCTCATAATCTTTTCAAATTCTCTACTCGGGAGCACTTATACTTTGATGATCCGTGTCTCAAGCTTTGTCATAATACTAGCCTCATTCCAGTGGATACCACTTGTCCCCTTAATAAATTTACACTACATCAGTTGTTTTGTAAATCTACATCCCCTATCCGTTAAGGATCTTACTATTTTCCATGGTGGAGTCACCTATACACCATACCTTTTTATGGCTCATGAGCTTTCATCCTTGTCGTGTATCCGATACTATCTTCTAATCCCACCCAGAATCATAGCAACTTGGTTTTAATAGCGGTCTTGTCTTATTACCTTTTCATCGTACTATACCTTCAGTTCGTAACTGTCTTATTACTTTTTCATCCTTTGGGTCTGATACTCACACTTAAGTAATTATGTCTATCTTAAGTGCTTTCTTCAGTAGTCCTTTCATTTCTCATTTTCAAAACATCTTCATTACATTCACATGATATCCTGTTCACATTCAATCTCATAGTATAACACTGCTCCACCTTATTCACGGTTCTTACTATAGGTTAATTACACTCAGTAAAGTAAGTGCACTTACCCTTTTATCCTCCTTAGTCAGTTTTATCCTTAATATCTCACAAGCCATCTTATTAATACTTCACATCCATCACAATTCTTTTTCCCCAGTACTCTTGTCTTAATCATACTGTTACTTCTTTTAACCATAATTTATCACAATTTATCCCTGTGTGTCAATTCAGTTGGTGCCTTAATATATATCACTCCATACCGATCTACCAGTCTTCTCTAAATCATTTCTTAGTCTCGCCAATCATTTCCAGATTTTTTTTCTATACCAATATTGATCTCCTCGTTGCCATTACTATCTCTTCAGTAATAAACTTATTCCTTGAGGTCAACCATACTCATAGTTTAGTCAAACCCCCTTGTTATGATGGGAAGGGCATACTATAACCTTGTATCTCATTCCTTTTTTATTTCTTAGGAAAGTTTGGACAGAGTTTCTTCTGTATTTCTTACTATCTCAAACCAGCACGTAGAAAATACTAACAAAGCCTCACATGCCCAACATATATATTCACATCACATCATATCACAACCACACAGGGCCTCCACAATGAACAGTATGAAAATGGACTTACCTCGTATGTTCACTCGAACTGCACCTGTTACACTTCCCTGTCTAGTTTTCCTTTCAATTTCAACTTTACATTCTAATCGTACTTCAATACCTTACTTGACATATATCTTTCGTGCCTTTGCTTACCTGCATGCTTTGTAACTTCCAATACTTTTAGTCCCTTTCTTCCATAAGTGTTGTTTTTCTGCTGCAGTTAGAGGTTAGTATAAGGGGAATCTCATTGCCTATGACTCAGCTCTATCGCACGATCTTAGATATGAAAGAAAGGTAACATCCTAAATGTCTTGTAGCCTCCTGTTTATAGATGTGGTGCACAACACAACGATAAACAAGACTCTACTAGATATGGTCTGTAGACTCTTTGAGGATGAACTGCTCTGATACCACTTCTGTTACGACCCAACCCCATAGGCCACGACTAGGGTCTGACCTAGACCCCCGTATACATATCTATTAGCTATAGTCAAGTTGAACTACATATAATGTGATACTACACACCAAAAACCCCAATGGGTCAAAGCTTTTTCATGTACATGTAGCCTCTTTCATTCGTATCATATCATAAAAGGGAACACAAGCCGACAAGGCTGCCATAACATAAAAACATTTACAATGCGTCGTATTGGCGCAATTGGAATAAACTTACAAATAACCCACATACCCATGTCTACAGACCTCTAAGAGTATTAAAGGTATCATATAGCAAGACAGGCCCCCCGTCGTACCCCTGAATAAACAAATATATACATCAAATGACCAACGTTAAAATTTAGGCTCCGGAATAGTGGAACACTTCCAACATAGCTGAGTGGAAATCCTACGCCGATAGATCCCTCAAAATGAACATCTGTACTTGCAGGCATAAGACGCCGCCCCCCAAAGAAAGGGGGTCAGTATGATATATCTACTGAGTATATAAAGCATAACATAGCATAAATAAGATTTCAGCTGTAATAGGGATGCAGGGGACAAGTATAACAGTTAATAAACCATAGTACCTGCATTTTACAGTATGAAATCATGTGTATCATCATCACATACCGTGCTCAGCCCATCGTAGGGTTCGGTTCTACAAATGTATTACTATAGCTTCGTATGCATGCTTATAGACTGTACTCGACCCTTTAGTGAGGGACTGGGTGAGAGGAGTAGTGTACCTTCATATCGTACTATCGCCATATCATCATATTTACTAACACATATGTCATACCATACCCGACCCATTATAGGACTTGGTGAGTTATTCATGTCATTATATTACCATATTATCATATAGCGTACTCAACCCTTTATGGGACTTGGTCGTACCCGACCCTTTATAGGACTCGATCATACCTGAACTTTTATGGGACTCGGTCATACCCATCCCTTGATGGGACTCGATCATACCCGGCCCTTAATGGGGCTCAGTCATACGTAGCCCTTGATGGGGATCGGTGAATAATAATAGCATAATAGCATCATACTTATGTCGATAACATACAAATAGGGAAGAAGTATAGCTCTATTTACTCATGCCAAAGACATGCCAAGAGAAAAGAGATAGCTTTACCTACTTATGCCAAAAATAAGCCAAGAGAAAGGAGATAACTTCACATACTTATTACTCTCCATCATATAAAAGCCGTGAGAGGAAATAACTCAACTAGTATAGGGATTCTACCATCGAGAAGTGAATAAGACATATGAGTCATAATTGGGGTTCTATGAATGGAATTATCCCCATATTTCATATACAAACCACTTTATGGCTAAGACATGCCAAGATAAAAGAAGGATAGCTTCACATACTCATCACTTCCTAACGTATGGAAGGCTTGAGAAGCCCTAGTTCAATTACTATAAGAGTGCTTTCATCAAGAAGTAAACAAAGACCGTGAATTATGCTCGGTATTTATGAGTAGATTTACCCTCAAGCTCATATCATTCATTACTTAACTTGAAGACATACCAAAAGAAAGAAGAGATAGGCTTCACATACCTGTTATGGGTTAATTGCATCCAGACTCACTTTGCTACTCCTTTAACCTATTTATCACAAAAGTAATTATAAGGTTAGTGACCTTCAAACTTCCAGCTTATAATTCTACCACTAATTACCCATAGGAACCAATTCCTTATTCGCCTTTCTTGATGAGTCTCGACTAGTCTATTAGTTAGTTAAAAGTTAACGGAATTCGGAAAACATCTCCTCTATAACTTGCCCTATCCAAACTTTCAATTTAACTCCCAAACCTTAGAAGACAACCAACAACAACAATCAGCAGCATATATACAAGTAAACCACTTCGATATTACACAACACAAACTCCAAATAACTCACTTAAAACTATGATACCAAAATAGGGTTTTTAATCTCTATTTCGTAAAACCTTTAACCACACGAACCGGGGTGTCATGTGGCTTCAACCAGAAGAATATACCGTCATTTTTATTCTTTTTCCATCCCTTTAACACTACAAAACAACGCTCAATATAACACCATAATAACAACGACTCTAGCCAAACTTTAACCCGTTAAAATCACGTCAAATCAGCCCCTACATGACCTGCAACGTTCTTTAGTTGTAACATGTATATTTTCATGTTTACAACCCATATGTATACCTTCATAAAATGTTCAAACCCTTACCTAAACATGGGAGAAGAGAACCAAGCCATACCTTGCTAAAAATCAATTTCGGAAGCTCCTTAACATGCTGAAAGTTTGCGGGCTGTTCGCGTCACTTCTTCGCTGCCCCAAAAAGTAATTTTACACTATTAAACACCGTCATATAGCTGTGGGATACCTTAAATAATTAATTCATAGAACAAAAGTCGGAGGCGTACCTTGAATTGGAGCAACCCGTGGCTGCCTTGCTCTTGCTTTCACGTTTTTCTCTCTTTTTTTCTAAGTAAAAGACTAAGGAAATGAATCCTTAGTCATCAAGACATATATATATACACTCCCTTGGAGAGTGACACATGGCAGCCCCTAGGGGTGACACGTGGCAGCCCCTATAGGGCACTACCTCATCCATGCTCCCAATCATACACTGCCACATGGCAGCGTGGGGTCCAGCCCAAGCAGGTGAGTTACCTACTTGGTCCAAGTAGGTGCATCACCTACTTTCTTCGAGTAGGCGCGTCGTCTCCTTATTTTTCTTTCGTGATTTTGTAATCTCGTGTCACTTTAAGAGCCTATGCATTCCTTCCTACTTAAGCTCAATATGTACTCCGGTAGCTTAATTATATAAGACCTCCAAATTAGTAGCTTACGCAAGTAAGCCGAGTTCCACGACTTATTATTTAGCCTCCAACGCCTTTCAAATCGTTATGACCCTATTTATAACCTTCACTTCTATGGGGCATCACATTCTCCTCTCCTTAGAGTTATTTGATAACGTTATCGATAATCCGGGTCACATGGCAACTTTCAAGATATTTAAGAAAACATTCCGAAGTTTAAAAGTACAGGGCATAACAAAGAAGACTCTTGAGAGGAAACTTTAGAGAGAAGATTTTTGGATTTGAGTGTTAGGGTACGAATGAGATTATTAGGAGGGTTAAGGTAGTTAATAGGATAGAATAAAACCCTAAAAACTACCCACATTCATTAATGAGATCATAGGGAAAATATCGAAACATCCTGAAACTTAACTAAAACAACACCTACACAGAGGGCCTACTAAGGCTGGTGAAACCCACCACAGTCTATGGTGGTGGTCGTGGTGAGGAGGCTACTTAGGGTCTTAAGAGGGTGTCCTCTACAGATTGTGGTGCCTTTGATGGACCTCACTCATGATCCAAGTTGCACCAGGATGGACTATGATAGCTCATCACGGCCCATGGTCCACTCTCAGTCCATGAAGGGCTTCTGAAGATTACCTAGTGCTAAAAAGCTGCTATTTTTTGGGAACTCTTCTTAGATACTCATTTTTCAACTTTTCAACTTCCGGGATCTTATAATAAATTGAGGACCAAAGAATTCGCTTCAGTATCAAAATGTTATGGAAAAATCAATTTATTGAGGAGGCTACATGAGAAACTAAGGAGGAGATGAAAGACAAGTACCCACGTCTATTCATTTCTCCTAATGTCAATATTGAAGGTAATATTCCTATTCCTATCTTTGAGTTTGTACTTTCTTGAGTTTGAGTAATTGAGTAAGCTATTCTTGAGTTTGAGTCTTGGAGTTCTTGCATTGTATTTGTGCCATGAGTAAATTCTTAGCTTGGTCATCATTCGAGGAAGAATGATCCTAGGGGGGTGATTCTATTTTACCCTATACTATTTTAGCCTACACCAAGTTCGACAAACAAAAGAAAAAGCTTAGAGAAGTAAATTATCAATGGGTCCACAGGCACACTTCACGATTCGTGGAGTGGTCTGCGAGAAGTAGAAGAGGCTCATAGGAACCCCTCATACTTAGCCAAAAATCTTATGTTCTGAGGACATTCTACGATGGCTTCTATGGCCCGTAGATTGTTCAACGGTCCATAGGGATCATCTGTAGAAGGAACCCCAATGGCCAACCCCTAGTCTTCTTTCACGAGCCATGTTTACAAACTGTGAGAGGGTCTATGGACCATAGAAGGTTCCATAGACCTACCCCAAGGATCCCTAATCAAAGGGCAACCTCCACGGCATATACTATAATCCGTCGAGGGGTCTACGCATTGTAAAAGATCCCGTAGACCACCCTCAATGTATCCTACTAGTAGGATCCCATGAGGAAATTCTATAGCCTATGTCAGGGTCTATGACCCATTGAGGGGTCCATAGACCCAGACTTGTCAATTTCCAATGACCAAGTTTTGTGCCACCATTTCCATGAGGGGTCTTCTATGGTCCGTAAAATAGTTTATGGTTAGCCATAATCTAGTTTTAAGTAGGGGTATTTGTGACTTTTCCCACCTTTCCTAAATATAATCCAAGCCATTTTGGGACTAGAATTAGCCCTTTATAAGTACCCAATGGGTTTTTTCTCTTATTAGCACTTAAAATCCATTGAGAGCGAGAATTGGAGAGAAGGAGAAGAGCTACGGTTCAAGAGTTTCAAGCAAGTCCAAACAGTGCAATCTATGGTGCCACAAACTAATTTTGCGCTTCAATATAATTATCGCCAGTAGTTGTAGCTGGGGCCACACCAACCCTTAGCAATAAATACAAGAATATTTACTTCTATAATCTCATCGGTGAAGAAATTGAAACCTCGAGCCCGAGAACCTTCAAATTTCACTTAGATAATATTTGTTCTAGGTATGTAAAACTAATCACAATATTGGGATAAGTTCTTTCTCATACCCTACATCTTATTTCAATAGAGTTGAGTTTCAGTTTCAGTTTCAAGCCTATTAAATTGAATTCTTCTGCTACTTTGATAATTTTCATGATTGAGTTCTGGAGATGTGTGTTCATGTTTACATTCACATGAACCCTAGTTGAGTTTTGCATTAATTGTTGTATGCATTGTTTTAAGTTTAAATAATGATTATTTCATCTTTAATTGAGAAAGTGTTCGAGCATGAGTTGGGTTTTTGAGAAGTCTCTTAATTATTATTTTGAGCATGAGTATTATTGAGTATAAGTTAGTTGAGTTATAATACATTTAAACATATATTTTTGAGATTAAGTTGAGAAGTTAGGCTATGATTTTAAATGCATTCATTGAATTGAGACTATATCTAATTTTAAAGAGAAGGGATGAGTTGAGAAGCGTTGAGGTTTTGAGCTAAGTACAAAAGAGACTAAATGAGTTAATTGAGTATATATACTCACTTGATATATGCACATATTAAATAATAATTTGGGAATAGTATTGAGCACCAATTTGGGTAAGAGCATAGAAAAAACTAGAACCCCATAAACTACGTAGCCAGCATAGGATAGGATCTTACATTTCATTCGTGCGACTCCTCATGATCCAAAAAGAGGACTTTTATTGGATCTAGAGATGAGTTTGCGCCCCTTACCCTAGAAAGGTATTGGACGGCTGTGTCAACAATAATAGTTCATTGTATCATCACGTAGCTCATATGTGATGGTTGTCGGTCAGAGAAACATCCCCAAGAGTAAAGTGTTATATTATTATATACTGAGTTGTATTTACTTATGCATGTCTTTTAAAGCATTGTTTTACATATATGCATGCTTTATTGAGTTTAGATATTTTTTAAAGTTGAGCTCCTTGAGTTGAGTATCTTGAGTAAGATTCCTTTCATCTATTTTACATACCGTAGATTTCATGTATTGACGCCAATTGGTGTTGTATCTTTTTATGATATAGACACAAGTGATAGAGATCCTCAACAGGCACACCATTGAAGATCAGTTTCTACCCAGCTTTGGTGAGACCTCTCTCTATTCAGAGGAGATCTTGTGTCTTTATTTCAATCTTTCATTTCAGTTTTAGTATTACATTTGATGTATATGTGGGCCTATCTAAGTTCCAATTTAGAGTCAGTATTTAGAATCTTCATAGACTAGTTATACGAGGTTTGTGTTTTTTCAGTTTTATTCATTTGAGTTATGTTTTGAAAATATTGAGTTATAAATTGTAACATCCCTCAAAATGCTCATAAGTGCCTTAAGAATGTCTTAGGAATAGGCTGCTCAAGTAATGCATCATCCTTAATCATTTTAGAAAATTCGAGTTCAGAATATCGATCAGAGGGTCAAAACCTGTGGGAAAATAGTTTCGATGGATTTTAGGACCCGTATATCTAAAGATAAATTTTTGAAGGAATTGCACAAAACAGTAAGGTGAATGACAAGTCCGCATCACAGACTTTCTCGCCTCTGCATCGCGGACATGGCAAGGATTTTTTGGCTGAGTTGGATTTTTAGTAAGGGCGTTTTAGACTTTTCCCAAATTGTTAGCTAATGAACCTAGAAGTTTTTAGGACCTAATTAAACTCTATAAATTAACCTAAATCTCTAATTCTATTCATTCTTCTACAATTCACCTACTCGAAAATTTCTCTCTCTACAAAAGACTCTCAAGGGATCCATTGAAGACTTCAAGTAAATTCACTCAATCTCTCCATCAAAACTCTCAAGTTCTTGTAAATTAATTAGTGTTCTCACTTAAGCTATGTGGGTATTGATTCATGGATTCTTTCATCCATGAAGCCCAATCAATTTCTCAAGGTTTTCTATCAAATTAGAGTATGGTATTTTATGGGTTTTATGATCTCTATTCTAATCGCATAAATTTTAATTCAAAGTATGATCATGAGTCTATTTTGATATAAATTGATGGTTATTGCATTAAATTGAAGAGTTTTTCCACGAATTCTCCTATTTTAATTTCTACGGTTCATGATGTAAGTTATGAGTATTCTCAATCACACTTCCTAATGATACTATCTATCTAAATTATGTATGGGTTGATATAAAGCTTATGATCATGCATGTTTTCAAGTCAATTTCATGATTTTCAAATCAATTGATCATGAATTCATTTCTTATCCTAAATTCAAGTATAAGCTATGATCATGAATTTTTAAGTTATGTTTTATGAGAAGTTTTATTTAATAATTTCAAAGGTATTATTGTGAATCTTATTCAAATTGATTATGCATTCAAGTTTTACCCTAATTTCCAAGTATGAATTATGTCTATGTATGTATGATTTGTAATGTGGAAGGACAATACCTGCATTTTACTTATGTTATGAAAATGAGCTACTCTATGATTTTTAAACTTATGATCATGTCTATGATATATGTCATTATAATTTCTATGCTATGTATATATTCCATGGGATTTGACTTAGCACCGAATGTGGACTTGAGTTGGGGACTCGAAGTACGGGGTCCTTATATAAAGTCTTATGTCACATAACTACGTGTCACCGTAGGTATAAAGAGATTAGAGGCTAATACCCAAATCTCTAAGAGGTGAGTACCCAAAATATCAAGGCTTGGAGGTGAGTATCCGAGTCTAAAAACTAGGAGTGAGTATTCGGTTCACACAATAGCTTAGTGGATCCACTTAGGCATGTAGGAGTCTACCTTGGCAAGTAGTCTCCCCCTTTCCTCCGATGTAGGGGTAACATTGGAATTTCATGGTATAGCTCGCATGATCTTATTGTCGGTTATGGTTCCTATCCCACATATGTATGGTCCTTTTCATGTTCTAAATGACTAATCCTATATTTTACTTTATATGATACTCTTATGATTTATTATGCATTCATCCTTCTTAAAGACTACTTATGATTTTTACTACTTCCCCTATCATGCTATTTAAAATTGTCATTTGTACAAACATGGTTTTCTATGCATTGCATTGCCTCAAACTTAGTACATTCTAACGTAATAATGCATACTTTTTGCCTATATTATCTCATAATGTAGGGGTTGAGGTTGAAGATCATATTCGTCCATATAAATAGTAAGCTTTTCTATCCGGCGGTATTTGTGGTGAGTCCTCATTCATCGGGAACTAGTCATCAAGTTGTTTACTATTTTCAAAGACTTTTGTTATGTTCCATATTGAGGGTGATCTAGGAAATGTCTTAGCCTCCGCCCATATTCATGAGTAGATGCATCTAGTTGGACAAATGTTTCGAGTCTATGTTGTCATGTGACATTCCTCAATTTCTATTCATGGTTTAGACTCTCTTATGATGTTTTCGATTTTACTTTACCTTATGTATGCTTATGATATGTACAAGAGGCTTGGTTGGATCCCTTCAGGGCTTCGATTGCCATTTTACGACTAGGCCCTAGGTCGGGTCATGACATAAACCATATATGTATGAGATTAGAGTTTTAAACTGAGATAGTAAGTTCTTATACTTATTCATGCCTATTTGAGTTATTTTCATGAGTTAAGTCTTCTTCTTAGTAAGTTATCCAGGTCAAGGATTTGCTTAGGAACCATCAATAGTTTTTGAGCGCCAGCCACACCTCGGGAATAGATTTGGGGTGTGACAGAATGAGTCCAAAATGACAAAGCTTTAATATTAAAAGAATAAAAAAATATCTAGAATACCCTTGGAAAAATAAATGATGGATGGCTCTACGGACGCCCTTTATAGCTCGTAGAATCTTTCATAGGCCGTATAATCTCTCATATAAATTCCTTGATCCAAAATTCCGTAAGTGTGGTGGCATGGTCTACAGACCCTCGTATGGTCCACAAAACCCACCACAGTCCGTAGAACTTGTCCATCCTGAGGGACCTTTGATCCAATCCTCTGAAGTTCTTCTTGACCTGGTCTATGGTCTGTAGGACGTTATAGGACCGTACAACCATCTATAGACTTTAACTTAAGATTTTCCTTTTTTCTCATATCCATATATGATACCCTCCATGGACAGTTAAGCTCGTACGGTCCATACATGGCTTTCTTAAATCTTTCACCAATATTTTTCTGTAACTTTCCTTTCCATTTCGACTTTCTAACTTCTGGGATATTACATTATTTCCCCTTAGAACATTCATCCTCGAATAAGACTCAAGATCAGATGAATAGAGTAGGAAAAAAGATCTAACAACCCAACATAAATGCAAAACATATCAAATTGCATAAATCTAAGGAGTAATCAACCCCAAGCTAAAACATGACTTTAAAAACCAATTTCATGAACATGCATGCATATGAAAGCATAACAATAACTTAGATGCATGAATCTGAAAGAGTGAACATGAGAAACTAATACCTCAAGCTGAAACTGAAGTGGAGGGAAAATGATGAGGATAATAGGACATCATATCGGCTTCGACCTCTCATATAGACTAATTGATTCCTCCAAAGAACTTTAACAGAAGCAACTACTTTATTTATCAACTTTCGGACTTGACGATCAAGAATCTCAATCGGAACTTCTATATAGGACAAAATTTCTTTCACACCAACACTTTCCTATAGCACAATTGAAGTAGGATCACCAATACACCTTTCCAACAAGGAAACATGAAACACAGGATGCACCAATGCCAACTCCGAAGGAAAATCCAACTAATAAGCCACCTTATCGAAACACCTTTAAATTCTGATATGGGTCTACATAACAGGGACTAAGCTTCCTTTGCTTACCAAAATACATCACACCCTTATTAGGAGATATTTTTAAGTAAACCCAATCATGAACTTTGAATTCAAGCCCTCTTTATTTCACATCCGAATAGGATTTTTGTTGGCTTTGGACAGTCTTCAACCTTATCTAATGAGTCTAAATTTTTCTATACATTTATGAATAGATTCATTTCCTATCAAAGGAACCTCGCTAACCTCAAACCACCCAATAGGATATCTAAACCTTATACCATATAGAGCTTTGAACGGAGCCATTTGAATACTCAAATTATAACTATTTTTATAGGCACACTCAATTAATGGAAAATGGTCATCCCAATTACTTTTGAAGTCAATCAAAAAAACTTTCAACATGTCCTCCAAAGTCTGAATCATCCACTCGGCTTGACCATCGATCTGAGGGTGAAAAATTGTATTGAGCTTAACTTGAGTACTAAGATCCTTATGAAACGATCTCCAAAACTAAGAAATAAATTGAGAACCTCAGTCCAAAATGATAAACAAAGGAACACCATAGAACTTGACCAACTCTCTAATGTAAATCCTAGCATAATCTTTGTCTGAACAAGAAGTCTTAACGAGAAAATAACCCAAATCAAATCATGTTGATGAAGCATAAAAGGTAAATCCATAATAATATCCATATTCATATCCTCCCACTTCTAAGTAGGTATCTCAATGTCTTGAGGCAGACCTCCTAGTTTTTGATGCTCAACTTTACTTGTTGGCAATTAAGACACTTAGCCACAAAATCCACAATATCCTTCATGCCATTCCACCTATAAATATTCCTCAAATCACGATACATCTAGTAGATCCCGAATTAACAGAATACTGAGAACTATGATCTTCGGACAATATTATTTCCCTTAAACCATCAACATAGGAAGCTCATAAGCGACCTTGATAATGAAGTACACCATCTCCCCCTTGGGAGTAATTCTCAATAGCCTTTATGGAAACTACTTTCTTTAATTCAACCAAAGTCGGAACGCTATCCTATTTTGCCTTCACACCTAACACATTAAATGATTCTGAGCCATTTTTCACAATAACACCACTCGCCTTAAAGTCAACCAGAGAAAACCCAAATGAGCCAGTCTATACATATCATGAACTAACTCTTTTTTCTCATCCTCAACATGGGAAACACTATTCATTGATAATCTAATAAGAACATCAACAACCACATTTGCTTTACCCAGATTGTATAGAACACTCTTGTCATAATCCTTCCATAATTCAAGCACCTTATTTGGCAAAGACTCAAGTCCTTTTGCGTACATATTTTAAACTATTATGATCTGTAAACACATCCACATGAAGACCATAGAGATAGGATCTTTATATCTTTAGGGCGAACACCATCCCGCTAACTCCTAATCATGAGTTGGGTAGTTATTTTCATGAACCTTAAGTTGTCTAGAAGCATAGGCTATAACTTTACCATTTTCCATTAACACACAACTAGGACTAATCCTTAAGGCATCACAATACACAACAAAACCATTAGATCCTTCCTATAGAGTCAAATTGGGGAGGAAGTAAGTCGATCTTTCAACTCTTGAAAACTCTTCTCACAAAACTTGAACCATTAAAACTTCACCTTCTTTTGAGTCAAAGCAATAGAGAAAAAGACTTCCAAAAATTATCAATAGTAATTGGCTAAATCTATGAAACTCTAAATATCTTAGGGAGAAAGAGGCCTAGGCCAATTCTTAATCACCTCGATCTTCTGGATCAACTCTTATACCATCACTGAAAACAATATGGCCAAGGAATGTATCCGACCTCAACCAAAACTCACACTTTATAAACTCTACAAACAATTGGCGATCCTTGAGAACTTGTAAGACAATTCTCATATGATCGGCATGCTCATCCTTATTTTGAGAATAAATTAAAATATCATCAATGAATATAATGATAAACATATCCAGATATTGCTTGAACACCCTGTTCATCAAATTGATAAAAGTTGTAGGAGCATTCATTAGTCAAAAAGATATAATAAAAAATTCATAATGACCATACTGAGTTTTGAAAGCCATCTTTGGATTGTCACATTCTTTCACTCTTAATTGATGATAACCCGATCAATGATTAATCTTGAAAAAGTAACTGGCACCCTAAATATTATTAAACAATTTATCAATCCATGGGATAGGATGCTTATTATTGATTATGCTCTTGTTCAACTTGTTATACCCATACTTTTGTATCTTAAAAGACTTGTACCTTGAGAGGTTTTTGAGTTTCTTGAAAGATTTTTAAGCTTCTTAAACTTCTTAAGTTTCTTGAAGGGTTCTTAAGCTTCTTAGAAGTTACCATGTGAGACAGATAAGCTATAAAACTATCAAATAACTCTAAGGAAAGGAGAATGTGATACCCCATAGTAGAGAAGATTGAAAATAGAGTTATAAGAATCTAGAAGAAGTTGGAGACCAAATAATGAGTCGTAGGACTCGACTTATTTATGTAAGCTACCAACTTGGAAATATTACATACTTAAGCTACTTGAGTACATACCAAGCTTATGTAGCAAGGATTATATAGGTTCATAAAGTAAGATGTGATTACGAACCTACAAGGGGAAAAAAGAGTGAAACGTGGCAGCATGAGAGAGTGCCATATGGCAGCATGAGAGAGTGCCACATGGAAGCATCTAGAGAAAGGGTGGTGTACCCCCACATGCCTCGTGGCAGCCCATGATTGGAGGAAGGGATGTGTTGGCCCAATGAGGGCTTGACACGTGTCACCACTTAGGGCTTGACATGTGTCACCACTTAGGGGATGACATGTGTCCCCTCCTAAAGTGGCCTATATATAGATGGTTTATGACTTTTTAGGCTCATAATTATCCTTTAACTTCATCCTCATCAAGAAAATTCTAGAAAAAAGGAGAAGGAAAACCTCTAGCTAGAAGAGAAAGAGAGCTATGGTTTTGGGGGGAGAAAAAGATAAGTTCTCCGATTCTGTTATGTGAATTAATTATATGGGGTATACTAATAAAGTATGAAGGTGTTATTAATATAAATTTTTGGTTTCAATCATCCCCAAAAAGTTAACAAACAGCCCCAAAGTTTCAGCTGTGCTAAAGGAAATTCCGAGGCGAGTTCCGGCAAGTTTTGACAAGTTTTGGGTAAGGTAAAGTTTTTACTTTTGAACTAGAGTTTATGATATTTTTATGGGGTATATTAAATGTCTTAAGTGAGGCTGGAAGTTGAAAAAGTAAATAAGGATGTTTGACGTTAGAAAAAAACTAAATTGAAGTCGTAGTAGGTAAATCGAAGTCGAGTAGTGTGTTGTTGTGGTGGTGCTGCATGTTGGGGGTGGTTTAATTATGTGTTTCAGGGATACAAATTACTCAAAAATGGGTGTGAGAGCTTCTGGTTTTATCCACATGACCCTCTGGTTCGTATGGTAAAATATTTTATGAAAAAAAGGCTAAGAACTCTATTTTGGTATCGTAGTTTGGAGCTAGTTGTTTGGAGTTATATTGGGTAATGTTGAAGTGATTTATTTATATATATGATTCTGGTTGTTGTTTTTGGTATGGTTGTTGACATGGTGGCCGAGTTGAAATCTCGGAGATGTTGAAGTTATAGGGGAGATGCTGCCCGATTTTTGGTAACTTTGGAACTAGTAATGAACTAGTCGAGGGAAATGGATAAGGAAATGACCTATATGGAGACTTGGTTGTAGAGTTGGAGTTGGAAAGTGAAAGGTCATTAACCATAATGTTACTTTCATGTTAGATAGGTTCAAGAGATGACGAGGCGAACATATTAGGAGTAATCCGTAAGAGGTATGTAAAGCTAACCGTTCCTTCTTTTGGCATGTCTTTGGCATAAGTATGTAAAGCTTATTGTTTTTCTTGGCATGTTTTGACATAAGTATATAAAGCTAATCTTTCTTTTTGGCATGGTTTTATGAAAAAAGTATATGACTTTTATATGATTCCAAGGAAGTTCCTATTCGTAGAGCCGCTAGGAGGGTCAACGTCTTGATTTTCCAAAGGATATTTTATCGTGCCTAGATACGTGTATATAATTCCAAACGTTCTATTTGGATATAACTCATAGTGATATCCAAAAGGTACTTGATACGACTCTTGTCTTGATCTTTGAATAATAGCTCTTTTTGTTAACTCTATCGATTCTCAAAAATGATTTAAAGTGCATTTAGTTTCTCACTACTCACTCGTGGATGCCTCAATGGTTCCCTCATCGAGCCCGGGTCAGGTTTTGTTATCGTGCGTACTTCTCTGCATCATTTGCCGTGCCCCGACGTGAGGGGGCAGGTATGCCCTGTACATGGTCTTGATTTGTGGAGTTATGATGTGCCATGTACACATATGATATGATATGATATGATTTGTTATGGAGATATTTCCTACTCTGGAGTTATGATGTGCTGTGGCACTAGTGACGGGGCGATGACCACGATTTGTTCACCGAATCTCATAATGGGGCCGGATATGGCATATGTTTTTTCTGCATACATTATCTGTGGTTATTGAAAGAATTTTGATATTCTGGATATTTTGCTCATTTTTGCACCTTCTGTTCTAGTAATGGCTTTACCTATTACTGTCCATGCTTTACATACTCGGTACATTATCCGTACTGACCCTTTTTCTTTGAGGGCTGTGTTATATGTCTGTAGGTATAGATGCTTGGTTTGTTGATCCTCTCGCTTAGGACATCCATCCTGTTGGTTGGCAGTGCTCCTTTATCCGGAGCCCTATTTTGGTACTAACTTTTCTGTTGTATATTTGTACATGTTGGTTAAGGGTACGAAGGGGCCCTATCCCGTCATATGACTAGGCTATCATTTTGTAGAGGTTTGTAGACTTATGATGTGGGTTATGTATATATGTTTTAGGCTTTGTGTTCCGTGATGGCCATAACGACCCTCTTCTGCTATGCCTGTTCTCATACTCTCTCTAGCGACCCCTTTTTGATTTGTTATTTTGCTAACACGCTAAGTGAGGTTAAAGGTATGTATGGGTTCCCAACTCGGGCATGAGTCGCGGCCCATGGGATTGGTTCATGATACAACTATTGATAATCAAAAAAAATATGTAGAGAACCATCTTTCTTGTGAATAAAGTAAACTGGAGCACCATATGGAGATATATTCGGGCTGATTAAACCCTTATCTAAAATATCCTTTAATTGAACCTTTAACTCATTAAGTTTTGCTGATGCGATTGTATATAGAGGAATAGAGATAGGATGGGTATCTGGGAAAAGGTCAATGTGAAAGTTGATTTCCCTTCCGGAAGGAATATCAAGAAGATCATTAGGAAACACTTTCAGAAACTCATTCACAACAGGAACTGACTCAAAAGTAGAGTTTTGGAATTCATATCCCTAACCCATACTAGATGATAAATGCAACCTTTAGAAATCAGCTTTTGAGCTTTAAGACATGAGATAAATTGACCCTTAAATGCTGAATTACTACCCATCCACTCTAGGACTGGCTTATTCGAGAATTGATACTTAACTACTCAGATTCTACAGTCAATAAAGGAATAACAAGTATGAAGCCAATCTATAGCAAGAATAATATCAAAGTCAGTCATATCTTACTTTACAAGATCAACTAAGGTGATTTTATGAAAAACTATGACCGGCCAATTTTTGTAAGCCCACTTAGCTAAGACTGAATCACTGACAGGAGTATAGACTGAAAAAGGTTCTAACAAGATCTTGAGATTGATATCTAACTTCACAACAAAACAAGGAGTCATGAAAGAGAGATTCGTTCTAGGATCTAACAAAGTATAAACATCAAACTGAAAGACTCATAATATACAAGTAACTATATCAGGGGATTCCTCCAAATCCTATCAAGTCTGAAGAGCATAAAACATCTTCTGAAACTGACCATTAGAGCCAATTGAAGTACCCTATTAAGCCAGGTGACCAAAAGTTGCTTGAATTTGAGAACAACCATCTCTACCTTTGCTAGCAAGGGAAGGGCAATCCCTCATGTTATGTCCAATCTTACTAGATCTAAAGAAACCATCTATACCATCTAAGTATCTCCCTGGATGACTCTTTCCACGCTTTTAGCAGGTGGGGAAAGGCTGACCACTAGATATACTTTCTTGAGGCTTAGGGTTAGACACCCTATCTTTGTTGAAATTCTGAGCCAGAGCACTAGATGAAGTCAGGCTGGATTACTTCTATCGAAACTGAGAACAACTGTTATTTTAGGACTTCAAATGTGAAAAATCATTAGTATCGGTCCTTTCTCTTTTGGCCTCCCTAGCTCGCTTCTTAAGCTTATCTTCCTCAATTTGTTCTGTATTAGTAATCAACCTTGTGATTTCCTTCTCTTTGATTAACATTGTGGTTCTACACTCTTTGACTACCATATTCAAAACACCAAAAATAAACTTGTTCATACAAGCTCTAGAGTTGGCTACTATTGTTGGAGCATACTTAGTTAATTGAGTAAACTTCAAGGAATATTCCCTAACACTCATGTTACCTTGTTTCAATTTTATGAACTCTTGCACCTTAGAATCCTCAACTCTAGGGGGAAGAAACGATCAAGGAAAGCACTGTTAAGCTTTTCCCAATCTAAAAGACCCACATCAATAGCCCTCTCTTTTTTTTGTTGGTCGATCCAAACATGAGAAACTCCTTTTAATTGGTAAGAGGCCAAATCCTCCTTATCTGCTGGGGTCATACCCATTATATCAACATTGCCCTCAATAAACTCTTGTGGATCTTCCTACACCTTTGAACCATGAAATTCAAGAGGATTCATTTGAGTGACTCATATCCTTGTTGCCAACATACCCATGTTTGGGTTCATAGGAGCTACCACCTCTTGGTTATCTATTGCCGCAATGGCTTAGGAAAGCACTCAAAAAATAGCCTTAAATTCAGCATGAGAGACTTGCTCAACCAAAGGATTAACTGGACCTTAAGTTATTTGACGCTTCTCATCTTGATTCATGTCCCTTGTTAATGGAGCACTTCTTGGAGGCATGATTTTGAAATGTATAGAACATGAGTTAGAAGGGAAACTTATAGGGTTTAACTCTATTGCATGATTTAAGAGTGATAATAGATGTGCAGTTTCTTAAGCATCTCGTAGCCTCCCATTTATAGATGTGGCGTACTTCACATCGATGACCAAGACTCTACTCCACATAATTTTGTTAGACACACTAGGGGTACTTGAACCTATTTTCTGATACCATGTTTGTCATGACCCAAGCTAGATCCTAGACGTGACACATAAATAGGATGCTGAGAGACCCTAAACAAGTCTCTTAGCATAAACATGACTTAACAACATAGAGTCAATGTATACAAAAGGGAAGAGATAAGTCTTAAAAGCAATCTTAGCATAGAAACTCAAGATAATGAATTTGAGAATAATATTTGAAAAGAGGAAATAAACCATACGAGTTTGATATAGCCTCTATTGACATAGATGGGGCATCAAAAAAGCCTTGGATCACCAATAGCCTAAATGAAATACTATCTAAATTAAAATATCATATGAATGTCCTCATAACATGAGGACTCACCAAATAGTAAAACTTAGTGAAGTTCGTACTAACCATAAGGGTGAGTAGAAGCATTGTGACCTATATTAAAAAATAATATAAACAAAGAAGTATATAGTAAGTACTATAGAATGTACTGAGCATAGAGAATATGTAATGCATGACGTAAAACATGATGATGCAATGATCAAGCTAAAACATGATATCATTCCTTAAACATCTATAAAAACATAAACATGATCAATGCAAAACTCATAAAGAAACATGGTCAAACATAGCCTAGTGAGAGAATCATAAGTATGTGAGAGATATCGTCAATCGACATAAACCATGTGAGGTATAACATGGAGTCCAGTGTCTTTCACACAATAAAAAGAGGTTAAACTTCCTAAGTAAAGACCATAAACATGAGATGTATGTGGATCCACTAGCTTAAACTGATTTGTCCGATTGGGACAACCTACGAGGGAACATAGTTATGGGACTAGGGGATTGATTTAGAGGCCGACCTCTACTAATAGGATAGCCTTCATCCAAGAGTCCTCTCGGTGCTAAGTAAACGCTCAACAAAACATCATTCATATCTTAAGCTTTGAAAATGATAAGAACCTAGTAATACCAAACTCATCATAACATACTTGAATCATAAGAATAGATCCTTCAACATACATAATTTCATAATATATTCTTAAGAGACACTTGTCTAAAGCATCTAGACCATGATAAGCTTTTAACAAAAAACATATTTAAATCAAAGTGGCTAAATCATGCAAAACCTTCATGATGAGATTACTTCTCCTTTGAAGCAAACCTTAGTTTACTAAAATTCATGTTGATACTTCATCTACAACATCCTTAAATTCATAAATTCATGATCCATGCATAATTCTCAAACATAGTTCATAATCATAAAGTAGGCATAATGCATGGGTTCATGTGAAATTCATCAAAATCATATAATTAAGATCAAATCATGCATAATAAGATCATTGTGATTGAATAAAAGCATTATAGATTGAATCCAATTCAAGTTCATCAAAACCGAGAACCTTGGATTGAAATTCATGGAAAAAGTAGGGCAACTTTTGGGACTCCATGGATGGAAAAGATTCTACGGATGAAATTCCCATATACCTTAATGAATCAAAGACCCAAAAGATCTTGTAATCGATACTTGAACTTGAAACCTTAAATTTACTTATAGAAGAAGAAATGTGAGAATTCCTTGAGAAAACTTTGGGGTTTTGAGTGAATGAGATGGAATAGGTAGTTATTGAAGGGTAAGGGTAGTTATAGCTCTTGGAAATGGATAAAAAACATCATATCTTTAATATTAAAAGAAGAAAAAATATTTAGAATACCCTTGGAAAAATAACTAATGGCAGGCTCTATGGATGCCCTCAGTGGTCCGTAGAGCTCTATACAGACCATATAGGGTCTCGTGGAAGTCACAGGATATAGTCCACTTTCTGAATTCCCTTCTACGGCTAGGTCTATGGTTTGTAGAGCCTTTCACTGACCGTGTAACCTCTTTTATAGCTTCCTTGATCCAAAATTCCCTAAGTGTGGTCTCTTAGTCTATGGACCCTCCTACTGTTCATAGAACTACTACGGTCCGTAGAACATGTTCACCATGACGAACCTTTGATCCAAGCCTCTAAAGTTCTTCTACGACCTAGTTTATGGTCCATAGGACCTTATATAGAACCGTACAATCTTTTATAGACTTTAATTTAAGATTTTCTTTTTTTCTCAGACCCATCTACGATATCCCTCCATGGATCATATAAGCTTATACGGTTCGTACATGCTTCGTAAAATCTTCCACCAGTACTTTTCTATAAGTTTCCTTTCTATTTTGACTTTCCAACTTTTGGGGTATTATGTGTATAAAGTCCTTTCTGTACTTAGACGCTCTTATATCAGTGACATCTGGTCTAGGGTTTGGATTCCTATGTATATTTTGTATTTCTTGGACCCTTTTGGGTTGTCACTATATATTTTATACCATTATGTATATATTTATACAATGGCCTTACTCTTGTACTTATATTACTTCTATATAGTTTGTTTGTTATTTTTATTGCTTTCCACTTTTCTTTGGCTTGACTATTTAGGGTTTATGGTAGTCTCCATCATGGACTGATATTGGGTTGTGATAGTATGGTATCTAAGTTTTAGTTTTATCAGTCTTAATAGTATAAGAGTAAGTTCCTAGTAGAGTCTTGTGGATCGGTACGATAACTATTGACTGATCGCCAAAGCGACCCTATTGTCTCGATTGTGATATCAGAACTTCTATTTTCCTCTATTTTTCAACTTTTTTTTCCTCATTTTTTGTGTTTTTCATCAAAACTCCTTATAATCTACAAACATATGAAATACACATAATTCATACAATAATTAGCCTCAATATCTATATTAACAACACAAAATAATATGAAAAATATATAAATGAGTCAAAAATTCTTGACTCATCAATGGCATCTATATCCTATCTTCGAGAGGATATAGGGAATTCTTAGGAATACTTCTCTTTTCTTATTCCTTGTCTTGCGTTCTTGACTGTAACAACTTCTAAGTTTTATTTATTTTATTCTTTCTTTGATGACTAGACGAGATCGTTCGTGGGTGGGGGAGAGCCTCATGTATAGGCATATAGAGCTCTTGCTATGGATAAAGGCCAAGTTCGATATATTGGTCGAGGTAGAATGGGGGTTGTAGTACCAACTTGGGATCAGGAGTAGGTACTATCACCAGAGGTCATTATAGAGGTAGAGTAGGTCCAGTGTCTTCCAGATATTGTGGGGTGAGCCAAGCCTTCACTAGGATTCGTTGCCATGTCGATTCTCTAAGACACCCTATCTAGGATCCTATGCAATTGTGGAAATTAGTGCTCCCTTTGCCCAGTACTTCATCTAGCCCTCAGGTTAGAGATGAGGTGTAGACTTCAGCCTAGGCAAGGGCACAAGGTGTTCAGCTACCAGAGATGAAACCTGCTACAATGACTCCTCACTTAGCTATTTTACCGATACTGACAACTGCTCTTCCTATTGTAGTTAGGGCGGTTATATCTTCTGAGAAGCAAAAGATGTTGGAATGATTATTAAGTTGTGTCCTCCCAGGTTCTCTTATGCTTTAGGTTAAGATGCCCATGAGTTTCTACTGAGTTTCCAGTAGAGGTTGTGTAAGCTCGAGTTGGTTGAGTCACACAAGACTTATTATACTGCTTTCCAGATGGATGGTCCAGCAAAATAGTAGTGGAGGTCTTATCTTGAATGATGGCCAGTTGGGTCACCTTCAATGACTTGCACTTAGTTCTTTGAGGGTTTCTTGAAGAAGTATGTACCTTGCAGCTTGAGAGAGATGTTGCAGGATAATTTTACATATCTACTGTAGAGATTAATGTCAATTTTCGAGGATAAGACACAATTACTGATAAACACTCAACTATGTATCATATTTTGGAGCATAGGCAGTCGTTTGCAAAACAATACCTAACTTATAAGGTCAAGGACAACCACAAGGATTGGAAGGTGGGACTTTTCTTCAATTGAATTCACAATTTAAATGAATTAGCAATTTTAGTTCTCAAAAAGAATGTGTGTATATATATTACGGTGTGCCAATTTAAAGTAATAAAATGGGAAATCAAATAAGATTGTACTACCAACTTTGGAAATGACTAAGGGGTGTGCATAACGATTGGGGTTTCAACTCGAATAGGCTAAAATTAATCGCAACAAAAGAGATTGGTACATGGATAGCGTTTGGTCTATCCTACATTTTGATATTCTCTCAAACTATCAAACGTATGTCCCTTGGTATCTCTCGAACACCAAGACCTTTTCAAAAAAATATCAAACATTGCTTGAGTAGATACACTATTCCTAGATAATATCTAAATGAGAAATTACTCATATTATCCTGTTCCTGGCTCAAACCCATAGAGTAAATTTCAAAAAGTCCTCACTATTGAGTTGTACCCATCTTCATTTTTCTTGCTCAAGCCCAAATGGGTTAGAGAGCTCAATCAATGTTTGAAACCACTGGTTTATAGATTAAAATTTCAATACTACAATAGATCCATGTCATACAATCAATTTTAGAGTAGATCAATCAAAAGCTATTCGGGGTTTTACACCCTCATCAAGCACACACAACCCTATATAAAGATTTAGCTACTCATAACAAAGAGGAAATATAGACAATGTCCATAAAGGAAATATCCATTTTCAACTAATTTGATTCACAAAATTTAAAATCCAAGCTACGAGTGTTACAAATCTGGAGTTTCTTCTTCTATAAGCTAAAATCTTCTCTATTCTCTATTCCCTATGAAGATATTTTTACTAAAAGATATCTATACACTAAGGATTTATCCATTCCTCTAACCCTAATTGGGAAGGTGAGAAAGGTACATAATTACCCAAATCCCTATTTTGGTCCTTGGTTCTTTCCAAAGGGAGCACTAATTTCCACAATTGCATTTTGCCCATCAACTTCTGCTTTGAGAAGCTGAATCTAGAATTGTGAAGCATCGGTCGCTTCCTCATATCAATATTCAGTTGAAAGTAGGAGAAACTGCATTAGGATTGGCGAGCCGCCGATCAATCATTTTACCACACCGATTGTAGCACCAGTACTGAGGCAACTTTCCTCTATTCAAGTCAACGTTTAGCCAGTGAGACACCTGTTGGCTTCCATGGGATGCCAGTTCTTCCGCCGGTGTGCTTCAATGTTTTTTATCTCTAAATATCAAACTTATTTTTTCTAAAGAGTGCTTGGACTTAAGAGAACTAAAGCCTAAAACCCCTTCAATTAGCATTAAAAATGACTATAATTCATGAATTGGAGTTCAATGAGTCGGTAAACTACCAACTCATCAAACATCCAAACATTAACTATTGATTGTTCTCAAGCAAAACACTCACTAAGAATAGGAATAAATCTCAACTACACCCAATTTAAGATTTGCACAATTACGTACTTGACTAAAAACAACAAAAATAAAAAGAACGTACAACAAAAGACTCTATTAACAAGCACAACTCATTATTACTTCCACAATTACTTTAGGTAGAGGTCAAACAACACACTGTAAAGCATCACTTGGGACAAATTTTCATTCAAGAAAAATCTCAAAGCATTTTAAGTCAATGGCATCAACCTTCTCGGTTTGCCTAAAGATTCCACGAATTTATCGTATTCATACAACTCAATTGAAATCTTGATTTCACCATTCTTATGAAGGATACAGTGCCACTTACAAAGAGAAAATCTCACACACAATTAAGAATGTTATTTTAAGGGATTATAGATCATGCAAAGACACTCACTCTCACAAATAAATTCAAATATACACGCATTGACCCATAGGCTTTCCTTATATGTAGATCATCACCAATGTAGATTGACAAGGATCAAAATCTACAAGGACTTGTAGGTTCAACATAGGCTTAGGAAAAATATAGGGTATTATTTGGTCAAGTGACTAACATGCCTCCCTAATGCTGTTATTTCTCCCTTTGAATATCTGCTTGCATTTTTGTCTTTGCCTTCCACCTTATTACTCCCTCTTTATGATGGTCACTTATTTTAATATTTCCTTCTTCTTTCCACTTGAAGTATGTGCATATATTGAGCTAGCAACCATATAGTTTTGCTTCGTCTTTTCATTCTTTTGTTCATGAGTTCATTTCAACACTTTAATTTTTTTTGGAACTTATTGTTCTCTATACTTTTTTAGCTCAAAAATGTTTTTTACTTTGTTATAAAAACCCCCAAACTTAGGATTTTTTCCTACCTTTATCATCATTCATATTATCTGCTTCTCTCTCTCTCTCCAAACTTAGGATTTTAGCCTATATCACAACTCATTTAGTACATAGGGAGGAATGAGGGTATCGATATGAAGGGTTGTAGCGATCCAAGGTATGTATTAAGGTGGCCACATAATTCAATTTAGGCTTAAAGGGGCTGACTAAGATCATATCATTTGGAAGGAAAATTTGGGATAGGTTCAAAAAGGGCCTAGGGTCATGAGAATTTTTCACTTTTTTTTTACTTTATTTGAAATTAGTGTACTACTTTTAAAATTTAAGAAATTAGTCATATTATCTCATTCTCTCTCTCTCTCTCTCCAAACTTAGGATTTTAGCCTATATCACAACTCATTTAATACATAGGGAGGCATGAGGTTATCGATACGAAGGGTTGTAGCGATCCAAGGTATGTATTAATGTAACAACCCTTTAGGTCGTTTTGAATACTATGGCTTTTTATTCATAAAACACTCATCCTGTAAATTTTGAATGGGTACTTTGGTCTATTCGATAACGATAGGTATTTAGTTGAGGGGTAAGTTTAGATAATTAATTTAATTAGTGGGCTAAATTGATAATTTAGTTAATATATTATACCACTTATCCCATATTTATTAAAATAAGTTGTGGGATTTAACTATTATTTATTTATTGGTTCATAATTAATTACCCTAATTTGTAAAAGAAAAGAAACAAAAGAACAGAGAGAAAACTTACCTGCGGCATCCTCGCGAGCAACAACATTCAGGTAAGGTTGCAAATTGAGGTTCTGTAGCTATTCTTTAAGGTTGCAAATCAGTTGATTGCTAATTGTTAAGATAGGAACCCCATATATATATATTAGTATATTACTTGATTCAATTTATCTCTCTTCTTCGTGCTAAGAGGTTGGTGAGTAAGGGTTGTTTAGCCTTTCTGGCACATCTCAAGGATGACAGTTTTGAAGTGTCATCGATTGAGTCTATTTCAATAGTGCACGAGTTTATGGATGGTTTCCCCGCAGACTTACCTGGTATGCCACCTGATAGGGATATAGATTTTTGTATCGACCTGGAGACTGGCACTCGCCCTATTTCCATTCTACCTTATAGAATGGCCCCGACTGAGTTGAGGGAGTTGAAGGCCCAACTTCAGGAATTGTTGGGTAAAGGTTTTATTAGACCGAGTGCCTCTCCTTGGGGTGCTCCAGTTTTATTTGTGAAGAAGAAAGATGGTAGCCTTCGTATGTGCATAGACTATAGGCAGCTGAACAAGGTGACTATTAAAAATAGGCATCCCCTTCCTCGCATTGATGACTTATTCGATCAGTTGGAGGGTGCTTGTATTTTCTTAAAAATTGATTTGAGGTCTGGTTACCATCAGCTGAAAATGCGAGCAGCAGATATACCAAAGACTGCTTTTCAAACCACGTATGGACACTATGAATTCTTGGTAATATCTTTTGGGCTTACAAATGCGCCTGCTGCTTTCATGAGTCTGATGAATGGAATCTTTAAGCCATATTTGGACCTCTTTGTTATTTTTTTTATTGATGATATATTGATCTACTCAAAGAGCAAAAAAGAACATGAAGAGCATCTAAGAATTGTTTTGGGATTGTTAAGGGAGAAAAGGCTATATGCCAAATTCTCCAAGTGTGAGTTTTGGCTTAATTCAGTTCCTTTCTTAGGGCATGTGGTTTCTAAAGAGGGAGTGATGATGGATCCCCAGAAGATTGAAGCAGTGAAGAGTTGGGCAAGACCCACTAATGTCTCAGAGGTAAGGAGCTTTATTGGTTTGGCTAGCTACTACCATCGGTTCGTCAAGGGATTTGCTTCCATTGCTTCCCAGGTAACTAATTTGACCAAGCAGAAAGTTCTATTTGTGTGGTTGGGCGATTGTGAAGAGAGATTTCTGAAACTCAAGACCTTATTGACTACTGCACCGATTCTTGCCCTGCCAGTAGAAGGTAAGAATTTCATTATTTATTGTGATGCATCATATTCTGGTTTAGGTGCAGTGCTAATGCAGGAGAAAAATGTAATTACCTATGCTTCAAGGCAATTGAAGGTGCATAAACGTAATTACCCCACCCACAATTTAGAATTAGCTGCGGTTGTCTTTGCATTAAAGCAGTGGAGACATTATCTATATGGGATAAAGTGTGAAGTGTATACAAATCATCACAGTTTACAACATGTGTTCACTCAGAAAGACTTGAATTTGAGGTAGAGGAGGT
Source organism: Solanum dulcamara (assembly GCF_947179165.1). NCBI lineage: Eukaryota > Viridiplantae > Streptophyta > Magnoliopsida > Solanales > Solanaceae > Solanum > Solanum dulcamara. Next base: position 15,934,843 of record NC_077247.1, on the reverse strand, counting down.
GGATGGAATTACTAAAGGACTATGATATCATTATCTTTTATCACCCAGGAAAAGCTAATGTAGTGGCCGATGCCTTGAGCAGAAAAGCAGGGAGCATATTAAGTTTAGCTCATTTGCAGGTTTCCAGACATCTATTGGCTAGAGAGGTTCAAACTCTGGCTAATGACTTCATGAGATTGGAAGTAACTGAGAAAGGAGGGTTCTTAGCCTATGTGGAGGCAAGATCTTCTTTCCTTGACAAGATTAAGGAAAAGCAGTTTGATGATGAGAAGCTGAGCCGAATTCGTGATATGGTCTTGCAGAGAGAGGCCAAAGAGGCTGTGATCGATGAAGAAGGCGTCTTGAAGATTAAGGGGCGGGTATGTGTGCCCCGTATTGATAATTTGATTCAACTATTCCTGTAGAGGCTCACAGTTCGAGGTACTCTATATATCTTGGTGCAACCAAGATGTATCACGATCTAAGATAACATTATTGGTGGAGCAGAATGAAACGTGACATTGTGGATTTTGTTGCCTATTGTCCAAATTGTCAGCAGGTAAAATATGAGCACCAAAGGCCTGGAGGGATACTTCAACGAATGCCCAATCTTGAATAGAAGTGGGAAAGGATTGCAATGGATTTTGTGGTCGGCCTTCCAAAGATCTTAGGTAAGTTTGATTCGATATGGATGATTGTTGATAGGTCAACTAAGTCTGCTCACTTCATTCCAGTCAAAGTGACTTATGATGCTGAGAAGTTAGCCAAACTCTATATCCGCGAGGTTGTTCGATTACATAGAGTTCTGATTTCTATCATATCAGATAGAGGTATGCAATTTACTTCTAACTTTTGGAGGACCTTGCATGCTGAGTTAGGCACTAGATTGGATCTTAGTACTACATTTCACCCTCAGACCGATGGGCAGTCTGAGAGGACAATTCAAGTACTGGAGGATATGCTTCGCGCATGTGTGATAGATTTTGGTGGTCATTGGGATCAGTTCCTACTGTTGGCAGAGTTTTCATATAATAATAGCTATCACTCGAGTATTGATATGGCTCCGTTTGAGGCATTGTATGGGAGGATATGTAGGTCTCCTATTGGTTGGTCTGATGCATTTAAGATGAGACCTTGGGGAACTGATCTTTTGAGAGAATCATTAGAGAAGGTGAAATTTATTCAAGAGAAGCTTCTAGCAGCTCAGAGCAGGCAGAAGGAGTATGCAGACCGAAAGGTCAGGGACATGGAATTTATGGAGGAAGAGCCAGTGTTGTTGAAGGTTTCACCCATCAACGGTGTGGTAAGATTCGGTAAGCGAGGTAAGCTCAGTCCGAGGTATATTGGGCCATTTGAAGTTCTTAAGCGTATTGGAGAGGTGGCCTATGAATTGGCTCTACCTCCAGGTTTATCTGGAGTGCACCCAGTGTTTCATGTGTCTATGCTAAAGAAATATCATGGTGATGGAAACTATATTATTCGTTGGGATTCTGTCTTACTTGATGAGAATTTGTCTTATGAGGAGGAGCTTATAGCAATTCTTGATAGGGAGGTCCGTAAGTTGAGGTCGAGGGAGATTGCGTCTGTGAAGGTTCAATGGAAGAATCGTCCAGTTGAGGAGTCCACTTGGGAGATTGAGGATGACGTGCGTGGAAAACATCCACATTTGTTCGTCGAGTCAGGTACCATTTTCTATCCTCACTCTTCTTTTGACCGTTCGAGGACAAACGGTAGGTAAATTGGTATCTGTTGTAACGACCCTTTAGGTCGTTTTGAATACTATGACTTTTTATTCATAAAACACTCATCCTGTAAATTTTGAATGGGTACTTTGGACTATTCGATAACTATAGGTATTTAGTTGAGGAGTAAGTTTAGATAATTAATTTAATTAATGGGCTAAATTGATAATTTAGTTAATATATTATACCACTTGTCCCATATTTAACTATTATTTATTTATTGGTTCATAATTAATTACCCTAATTTGTAAAAGAAAAGAAACAAAAGAACAGAGAGAAAACTTACCTGCGGCGTCCACGCGAGCAACAGCATTCAGGTAAGGTTGCAAATTGAGGTTCTGTAACTATTCTTTAAGGTTGCAAATCAGTTTTTCTAATTGTTAAGATAGGAACCCCATATATATATATATATATATATATATATATATTACTATATTACTTGATTCAATTTATTGGTTGAATAGTGAAAGCATATTATTAGATTTGTTTGGCAGCAGTTGAGTGGAAAAGTTAGAATATTATATCATTAATTGTGGAGTACCCCATGGAGATGTCCATTCCTAATTCAAGAAATCCAACTATGACAACATGTTTTCCTTTGACAAAGTTGTCTGCCATTTTGGGGTTCATATTAGCATTATTTTATTATTAATATCATATGAAAGTATGAATATAATATGAATGTAATTTGTGAACTTCAATAAGGATTTGGCGTGTTGTTGCCACTGGTTTCGTAACCAGTGGCTTCAATTTTAACTATTACTATATTGTTTTATATTATAAATCAAGTTTTGACATATTGAGATATGTAATTAAATATTAGGTGTAGTGTTTATATGAAATCCATCAAAGTTATATTATTTGGAGAAATTGAGGCTTAACCCTAAATTTAAAATTTAGAAACTTGATTATAAATTTGGATGGGTTATTGAGTCTAGGTTAAACATATATATAATATTGGTATCTACGGATTTGTTTGCTTATGAATATTTTATACTTAATAGATTGGAAACGTGAGACATTGAAGAAAGGAAAATCACCGGTGAATTAGCTTGCTTTACTTCGGTTCTTCGGTTGAGGTGGGTTATGGTTTTATTCTATATCATAGATAGACTCTTAATAGCGATTGATATTCATTAAGTAACGTGTGAAGTTTACTACGCATTTAATTGTTGTGGTTTGGATGATTGATATGTTGTTGTGATTGGTCTAAAATCTCGAGGCCATTAAAATCCATAATCTTGAACTTGTCCTATAAAAAATAGTGCCTTGAATAAAGAAGGCTTGATGAAACATTGTTAATGAAGTGAAATATAATCATGAAGAATGATAAATTAATTATATTGAATCGGGTGTCACGTTCCGACATAGTATATTTGGATCGGGTTGTAACAACCCTTTAGGTCATTTTGAATACAATGACTTTTTATTCATAAAACACTCATCCTGTAAATTTTGAATGGGTACTTTCGACTATTCGATAACTACATGTATTTAGTTGAGGGGTAAGTTTAGATAATTAATTTAATTAGTGGGCTAAATTAATAATTTAGTTAATATATTATACCACTTGTCCCATATTTATTAATATAATTTGTGGGATTTAACTATTATTTATTTATTGGTTCAAAATTAATACCCTAATTTGTAAAAGAAAAGAAACAAAAGAACAGAGAGAAAACTTACCTGCAGCGTCCACGCGAGCGACAACATTCAGGTAAGGTTGCAAACTGAGGTTCTGTAGCTATTCTTTAAGGTTGCAAATCAGTTGATTGCTAATTGTTAAGATAGGAACCCCATATATATATATTAGTATATTACTTGATTCAATTTATTGGTTGAATAGTGAAAGCATATTATTAGATTTGTTTGGCAGCAGTTTAGTGGAAAAGTTAGAATATTATATCATTAATTGTGGAGCACCCTATGGAGATGTCCATTCCTAATTTATGAAATCCAACTATGACAACATGTTTTCCTTTGACAAAGTTGGTTGCCGTTTTGGGGTTCATATTAGCATTATTTTATTATTAATATCATATGAAAGTATGAAGGTAATATCAATGTAATTTGTGAACTTCAATAGGGATTTGGCGTGTTGTTGCCACTGGTTTCGTAACCAGTGGCTTCAATTTTAACTATTACTATATTGTTTTATATTATAAATCAAGTTTTGACATATTGAGATATGTAATTAAATATTAGGTATAGTGTTTATATGAAATCCATCAAAGTTATATTATTTGGAAAAATTGAGGCTTAACCCTAAATTTAAAAATTAGGAATTTGATTATAGATTTGGATGGGTTATTGAGTCTAGGTTAAACATATATATAATATTGGTATCTACGGGTTTGTTTGCTTACGAATATTTTATACTTAATAGATTGGAAATGTGAGATATTGAAGAAAGGGAAATCACCGATGAATTAGTTTGCTTTACTTCGGTTCTTCGGTTGAGGTAGGTTATGGTTTTATTCTATATCATAGATAGACTCTTAATAGCGATTGATATTCATTAAGTAACGTGTGAAGTTTACTACGCATTTAATTATTGTGGTTTGGATGGTTGATATGTTGTTGTGATTGGTCTAAAATCTCGAGGCCATGAAATCCATAATCTTGAACTTGTCCTATAAAAAATAGTGCCTTGAATAAAGAAGGCTTGATGAAATATTGTTAATGAAGTGAAATGTAATCATGAAGAATGATAAATTAATTATAATGAATCAGGTGTCACGTTCCGACACAGTATATTTGGATCGCGTTGTAACAACCCTTTAGGTCATTTTGAATACAATGACTTTTTATTCATAAAACACTCATCCTGTAAATTTTGAATGGGTACTTTGGTCTATTTGATAACTACAGGTATTTAGTTGAGGGGTAAGTTTAGATAATTAATTTAATTAGTGGATTAAATTGATAATTTAGTTAATATATTATACCACTTGTTCCATATTTATTAAAATAAGTTGTGGGATTTAACTATTATTTATTTATTGGTTCATAATTAATTACCCTAATTTGTAAAAGAAAAGAAATAAAAGAACAGAGAGAAAACTTACCTGCGGCATCCTCGCGAGCAACAGCATTCAGGTAAGGTTGCAAATTGAGGTTCTGTAGCTATTCTTTAAGGTTGCAAATCAGTTGATTGCTAATTGTTAAGATAGGAACCCCATATATATATATATTAGTATATTACTTGATTCAATTTATTGGTTGAATAATGAAAGCATATTATTAGATTTGTTTGGCAGCAGTTGAGTGGAAAAGTTAAAATATTATATCATTAATTGTGGAGCACCCCATGGAGATGTCCATTCCTAATTTATGAAATCCAACTATGTCAACATGTTTTCCTTTGACAAAGTTGGCTGCCGTTTTGGGGTTTATATTAGCATTATTTTATTATTAATATCATATGAAAGTATGAATGTAATATGAATGTAATTTGTGAACTTCAATAGGGATTTGGCGTGTTGTTGCCACTGGTTTCGTAACCAGTGGCTTCAATTTTAACTATTACTATATTGTTTTATATTATAAATCAAGTTTTGACATATTGAGATATGTAATTAAATATTAGGTATAATGTTTATATGAAATCCATCAAAGTTATATTATTTGGAGAAATTGAGGCATAACCCTAAATTTAAAATTTAGGAATTTGATTATAGATTTGGATGGGTTATTGAGTCTAGGTTAAACATATATATAATATTGGTATCTACGGGTTTTTTTGCTTACGAATATTTTATACTTAATAGATTGGAAACGTGAGACATTGAAAAAAGGGAAATCATCGGTGAATTAGCTTGCTTTCCTTCGATTCTTCGGTTGAGGTAGGTTATGGTTTTATTCTATATCATATATAGACTCTTAATAGCGATTGATATTCATTAAGTAACGTGTGAAGTTTACTACGCATTTAATTGTTGTGGTTTGGATAGTTGATATGTTGTTGTGATTGGTCTAAAATCCCGAGGCCATAAAATCCATAATCTTGAACTTGTCCTATCAAAAATGGTGCCTTGAATAAAAAAGGCTTGATGAAATATTGTTAATGAAGTGGAATGTAATCATGAAGAATGATAAATTAATTATATTAGATCGGGTGTCACGTTCCGACACAGTATATTTAGATTGGGTGTCACGGTCTAACACGATATATTTGGATCTGGTGTTACGTTCCGACACAGTATATTTCGATCGGGTGTCACGTTCCGGTACGGTAATATTAAAGAAAAATAAATTAAAATGACTTAATACTACCCAATCTCCATAACTCATTTTCCAAAAGAGTGTGATGTGGAGGCTTGAGTCCTCATATGTGATCTTGATATTGTTGACTGGTTATGTAATTGTTTATTGGTTGCCACCTGTTAAGTGTTATGGTTGATTTTCCACTATTATTTTATGTACATTGATTTCTATTTTGAGTCGGCCGATGATACCTAATCAGTACGTGTTGCCCTGTACTGACCCATACTTGTATCTTTCTTTGTTTTATTTTTTGGAGTGCAGCGAGTCTTCCATTGGCTTCTACTCGACCTCAGCTCTAGTCCGTCTCATGTTTATCGGATTTAAGGGTGAGCTATCATTCTAGCTCATGATGGATTCTCTTAGTCATGACATGATGTCCTTAGCGTTCGGGCACATACTATGTCACTTATTTTATTTTAGTGTTTGACATTCTAGACTTAGTATTTTAGAATTATATGTCCTTGATGTGATGACTTTCAGATTTTGGGGAACATTATGTGGTAAACTCTTATGGATTGTTAATTCTTACTTTATAAGTTTGAGCTTCCACGTTATTATTATACTTTATAAGTTGGAGTTCATATCGTTGGTTCTCCCACCTAGGAGGTTAAGGGTGGGTGCCACTCATGACCCATTTTGGGTCGTGACAATTAAGGTGGCCACATAATTCAGTTTAGGCTCAAAGGGGATGACTAAGATCATATCATTTGGAAGGAAAATTTGGGATAGGGTGGCTATTCAAAAAGGGCCTAGGTTCATTTTTCAAGCAAAGTCAAATCTAGAATTTCTCCTTGAAATACATTTTGGGGCAAGTTCTTGATAACATGAACATACAATACTAAAACAAATCCTTTTCTCACAAGAAATTTCAATCCATCAAATTCACAAGCTACTTCCAAAATCAATTGAATCAAATGACTTTTGACAAATTACAACTGAGAGATCCCCTACTTGTAAATCACAAAGCCAAATCAAGAATGTATGAGCCATCATACAAGAGATTGCTTTCCAATTCACTTATTTCCATTTTGAAATTATTTGAAATTTTTTCCTTTCCCAATAGAAAATATTTGGTGGTTCCTCTTGTAAGCGGTGCGACAAAATACTTGATTTAAATTAAAACTTGGCATTTCCCTTAAGAAAGTAACCTCTAAATCTATCATTGGGAAATACTAATCCAATTCGACACAAAAGACTCAAGAAGAAAATAAAAATAAAAAGAATTATTTTGCTCCTTGGGAAAGAACTATGGTATAAATAAAATCCTTGGAGATTATTCATCTACCTACTATTTATCGAGACAATATTGAACCATGCGTCATTAATTCATTAGAGAACAAGGCCTATAGAAAGACACTAAGTGAGAATTTAAACCGCATCAACTAATACAATAGGAGAGTGTAGAACCAACTCGAATATGATCAAAACAACAAAATTTAAATGAAGTAAATAAAACAAAAATATATACAAATATCAAATGAAAATATTGTTATCATTGTTAAATTTTTGCGTCATCAAGGCACATTAACTTCTTACAAAATCAAGATTTTTCAAAGAAAGAATTACCTACTTCAAACACAACAGCCCCCAAAACAACCATAGCATTGTCCTCAATACTAGAAATATAAAGAGGAAATGTAGTCAGAAAACTACGCGAGTGACTTACGCCTCACCTTATGCACTTTGTCTAACTCCACCATTGTAACACCCCATATTATATTAACTTAGATAAATTTTGTGGAATCCAAGAAGAGTTGAGAAGTCCACTAACTAGTAGGGGCACGAGTGCCACCTATGACCCGTAGACTATTCTATGAGTCATATGGATGACTTGTAGACCCCATCAGGACTTGGAATAAATTCTAAGTATCAGACCACCCTACGAGTCCAAGCCTATGACCTATCATTTTTCCTATGATATGTAGGAACCCATATTAGACAGAATGACACATTCCAGTAGATACTTGAATGTGCACCTAATCTCTACAACTAGGTCTTATGACCTGTAAAATTTGGATGATCTGTAGAAGGGGATCCATAGAACCCTAACCCAAGTCCCCTATAGAGCTCCGTGAAGAGTTCGTACGAGCTGTCAAAGGTTCTCGATGCGTAGAGAGGGCTCATAGAACCAATGAGACCCAAAATAATGGACCCCTATTTTGTGACCTAGTTCCTATTACTGACCTCCTACTGTCTGTAGAAAGGGGCTCATAGCGGCTATAGACAAATTAAGTTGGGGAATTCTTATCTTTTCCCACCCTTTAAAAAACTAAACCCAAGACAATTTGGGACTAAAATTAGTCCCTTATCAGTACCCAAAAAGTTTTTTCTCTAATCAACACTTAGAATCTTTTGAGTGCAAGAATTGGAGAGAAGGAGAAAAACTAGGGTTCAACAGTTTCAGGCAAGATTTTTGAGTTTTGCTTAGATAATCTTTGTTCAGGTCTATAAGTCTAATCACAACATAGTTTGTCATCGTGTGCTATATCTTCATTCAATGAAGTTGAATTTTTAATTTGAGTTTCAATTTTGATAAATTAAATTCATGAGTTATCTATATAATTCCTTATTGAGTTCTAATATATATTTAAATATACTTTGATGAATTTCATGAGTTGAGTTCTTGAGATGTGTGTTCATGTTTATATTCACATGAACCCTAGTTGAGTTTTGTGTTGATTATTTTATGCATTGTTTTGAGTTTAAAAGATGATTATTTTTACCATTTAGTTGGAAAAGAGTTTGAGCATGAGTTCAGTTTGAGAAGTCTTTTAATTATTATTGAGTATAAATAAGTTGAGCATTAATACATCTAAACATCTATTTTTGATATTGAGTCGAGAAGTTAAATTATGACTTTAAATGCATTCGTTCATTTGAGATTGTATCTGCTTGTAAAGAGAATAGATGAGTTGAGAAGAGTTGAGGTTTTAGCTAAGTACAAAAGAGACTAAATGAGTTAATTGAGTAAATACACTCACTTGAGATATGAGCATAATAAATGTATTTTGAGAGTAGTATTGAATACTGATTTGGGTAAGAGTAAAGAATAACTCGAACCACATATACTATATAGAAAGCATAGGATAAAATTGTACCATTCATTCGAGAGACTCCTCATAGTCCCAAAAAGGACTTTTATTGGATCCGTCGGATGAGTTGCATCGCTTATCCTGGAAAGGAATTGGATGGCTATGGTAATGATAGCAGTTCTTTGTATCATCACGTAGCTCATAAGTGATGGTTGTCGGTTAGAGAAACTCTCCAATGGTAAAAATATTATATTTTCATATACTGAGTTTCATTTACGTAATCATATATTTTAAATTGAGTTCTTTGATTTGAGTTGAGTTGAGTATTGATGAGTCGGGAATTTCGACTCATTTAGGGCTCAAAATCCAATGAAATAGTGTACTCTTTGCCTATATTGTGTCAAATACTAACCTTAAAGTCTTTGTTTGCAGATGTGAGGAGTCAAGGACCAGACATGTACATTATTTTGAAGAAAAGAGCCAAAAAATGGCAAAAATGGGCAAAACATGCATTGAAGCTCGCAAATAGCCCTTCACGACTATCCAAGAGGGATCTAAGTTCACCCAATACACTAAAATCCAAGGCTAAGTGCCAAGGCAAGTTAGATAGCCAATGAACAAAATGGCGACTTATCGAACTAGAAAGGAGAGGTACATCTTACTCGCCTAAAGAAGATGAAGACTTGGCTTGAATAAAAGTCCAAAAGGATGATGTTGAAATGAAGTAGGCGACTCACCAACTTGAAAGGTGAGCTAGACTTAGCTCACCCAAAGTGTCACGACCCAAGCCTAGGGCCTAGACGTGACATGGCGAATGAGGAACCCGAAAGTACCTCAAACAAACCTCTTAGCATTCTTTTAGCCTTTCATAGGTAATGATGATAAATAAATAAGAGGAAATCATAATAATAAATCTTCAACTTACATATGTCCAACAATACCTCTAACTATTAGATTTAATGGGGCTAAGACAAGTTCCTAGCTCACCCTCAATCATAATAGAAGAAATGACATAATAAAATATCTTAACATATCATAAGCTAGAGAGATAAAGGAATATTGTTCTCGGAACATGGGAACTCACCAAAAGTAGTCTTCAATGGAATATCAACTAGCCACGTGGAGGAGAACGAGGAGGAGCACCGATCCCTACATGGTGATATCATGTAGGCAAAAGAGTATGCGTTAGTACTTTGAATCTACTAAGTATGTAAGGATGCATCAACATTGAGGAAACATTAAAACATTTATGTAATATGGAACATAATTTAATGTATGCATAATAACTCATATAGATATTCTTTAAAATATTCATTTTGTGGGAAATTAACCATAACCGACATTTAAGACCATGCGAGCTATTACATGGAATCCAACATAACCCCATACGTTGGCCGGGGAGACTACTTGCCAGGTCGAACTCCTTCAACTTAATTTATTTCTTTAACTTTAACTTTAAGGGCTATTTATGGATCCATTAGCCTAAGCCTACAAGGGCTCCTATGTTGGCACATAGTTAATGAGACAAGGGGTTGCTACTAGGATTCCCTTACCAAATCCCATCTCAATTCCTCATTCGGTGCTAAGTCAATCCCACGGAATAGTTTAATACTTCAAAATATTCATAGCATATAACTTGAGAATTCAAACATCATATTCGGTAGAATAGCTCATTAAAACATTTGATAATTCAAATATGCAAGAATTGTCCTTATTTCATAAAGAATCCATCATTCATATCATTTCATCATTCTTTCATTTTATAAGACTCCCTTTTTAATCATAGATATTGCTTTCATAAATATTTATTTGGAGTCAAAGCTTTCAAGTCAAACTTTATTAAAAACATAGTAAAACTAGGTGGGTTCAAATCACTTCAACTTGAAAATATGTATGTAAATAAATATACATAAATACTTGGAAATCCATTAATTAAAAATCATGCTTTAAACAACCCACAATGAGTTTCAAGAATCTTTAAATAGATAAATAGAAGAATTACTTGTAAACCATCAATTCATACATATGAAATTATGTTACATCAAAATAGAACAATAATCATTAATTTAACCATGATTCATACTATTAAGTAAAATTAAGAATTACCATAAGAAAATATTACTTGAAATCAAGAGACTTAATTGAAAGAGTTTTTGGACTACATGGGTGGAAGAACCCATGGATAAATACACACATAACTTAGAGTAGAGCTTAAAGAAAATAAATATAATTTATCATATAATCAAAATAATTTAGACATGAGAGTGGAAGGAATACTCTCATTAAAGCCTTACATACCTGGAAACCGAAGCTTTAGTTGGTACCGAAAGACTTAATGAACACTCTTGAGTCCTAGCTTCTCTCCTTGCCGGAACGTTTTGTGTACTACCCGGAGTATATGAATCAACGAAATAGTATTTCTTCACTACTAAGAACTAAAACTATATTTGAGAATGTGTAAAGAAGTGTATAGAGAGAAGATTTGCTTGAGAAAGCTTGATGAATAAAATGAGGAAATAAGGTGGGTATTTATAGGTGGGAAAGAGGGACCTAACAATAAATAAACTAATTATAAAAAAAAATCTGAAAATTTAGTGGAATGTATTGATGTCATGGATGATGTTAAATGGAGGACATTTTATGTCATGAGTGATGTCAAATGTATCTAGATTTTTCTATGGTAGGTGAAATGAGTTATTTTTGACAGAATACTCTTTTTGGGAGCTGCGTTTGAATAAGATAAATTCCTTATTAGGATTTGGTGTCTTCATATGAATTGTAGATATGGAAGTCTAGTTGTATATAGTTCAAGAATCAACCAATTTGGATAAACCTACAGTGAGATATGATTTTTCCTCTATAAACACCCAAAATACAGAGGTTGTATCATGTTTAGGCGAAAATTGAAACATCGTATACAACGTTTTTAGGGGATGTTACATTATCTCCCCCTTGGGAACATTCGTCCTCGAATGAGAAAAGACTTAGCTTGATTAGAATAGAGTGTTAATAAACAACCTATCATTAATGCAACAGTGTAATTTAAAATATCGTTTAAAACATATTTCATAATTTTGCAAGCATATGACAAGAAAAGTTGAGATGTAAAGATTTCAAGTAATTGAGCAAGGGAAACTTAATACCTTAGGTTTGGGTAGAGGGGAAAAGATGAGGGTATCTCTTAATCATATCCGCTTCCGCTTCCCATGTTGCACTTTCTATTTGTTGATTCCTCCAAAGGACTTTAACTGATGCAACTTCTTTGTTCCTCAATCTCTTAACTTGCCGGTCCAAAATTTCCACAGGAACTTCTTCGTAGGTCAAGTTTTCTTCAATATTCACTACTTCCATAGGTACAATGGAACTAGGATCACCCACACGTTTTTTCAACATAGACACGTGAAACACCGGATGAACCATGGCCATTTCCAATGGTAATTCCAACTCATATGCAACCTTACCAACACGTCTCACGATTCTATAAGGCCCTACATATCTAGGGCTCAATTTCCCTTTCTTACCAAATCGAACCACACCTTTCATGGGTGAAACCTTTAGATACACCCAATCATCCATATTAAACTCAAGATCCCTTCTTCTAGTAGCAGAATAGGACTTTTGACGACTTTGAGCCGTCTTCAACCTTTCTCTAATGATCTTCACCTTCTCTAAAGTATCAAGTACCAAATCGGGGCCCAACAAGGTCATCTCGCCTACTTCGAACCAACCAACTGGTGATCTACATCGTCTCCCATACAAAGCCTCAAACGGCGCCATCTCAATACTTGAGTGGTAACTATTATTATAGGCAAACTCGATAAGAGGTAGATGATCATCCCAATTCCCTTTAAACTCCAACACACAATCCCTTAACATATCCTCTAGTGTTTGAATCGTCCTTTCGGCTTGCCCATCCATTTGAGGATGGAATGCTGTGCTCAACTTTACCTTAGTACCAAGGCCTTTTTGAAATGATCTCCAGAAGTGTGAAGTGAATTGGGTACCACGATCCGAAATAATAGATAATGGCACACCATGCAACCTCACCAACTCTCGAATATACAAATTGGCATAGTCTTCGGCACTATAGGAAGTTTTAATCGGTAGGAAGTGAGCTAACTTAGTCATTCTATCAACAATTACCCAAATCGAGTCATGACGCTTCCGGGTATGAGGCAAACCTACTACAAAATCCATATTCACATCTTCCCACTTCCAAGTAGGGATTTTAATGTCTTGAGCTAGTCCACCCGGCCTTTGATGTTCGGCCTTCACTTGTTGGCAATTTGTACATTCGAACACAAACCTTGCTATGTCCTTCTTCATGCCACCCCACCAATACAACTCCTTTATGTCTTGGTACATTTTTGTTGAACCGGGATGAATGGAGTATCTAGAATTGTGAGACTCCATCAAGATCAAACTCCTTAGGCCATCAACATCTGGAACACATATCTGACCTTGGTAGTATAGAACCCTATCTCCCCCTTGGGAAAAGACCTCTATCTTCTTTTCCTTTACCAACTTCTTTAACTCAATAAACTTTGGGTCAAGATCTTGCTTTGATTTAACATCCACCACCAAAGAGGATTCAGGCCTATTTTGAACAACCATACCCCCATCATTAGTACTACCCAACTTCACCCCTAATCTAGCCAATCGGTGAAGGTCTTTCACCAACTCCCTCTTCCTTTCATCTACATGGGCCACACTCCCCATAGACACCCTACTAAGTGCATCAGCAACCATATTGGCTTTACCCGGATGATAGTGCACACTCATGTCATAGTCCTTAAGGAGTTCTAGCCACCTCCTTTGCCTTAGATTAAGGTCCTTTTGGGTGAACACATATTGAAGACTCTTATGATCAGTATACACATCCACATGCACCCCATAGAGGTAATGCCTCCAAATCTTTAGAGCAAAAACAATGGCCGCCAATTCAAGGTCATGGGTAGGTTAGTTGCGCTCATGCACCTTTAATTGCCTTGAAGCATAGGCTATTACCTTGCCTTTTTGCATTAAGACATAGCCTAAACCAATCTTTGAAGCATCACAATAAACTACAAACCCTTCTAATCCTTCTAGGAGAGTCAAAATAGGAGCAGAGGTAAGTCGATCTTTTAAGGTCTGGAAACTCTTCTCACACTCATCTGTCCATGTGAATTTGGATTTATTTTGGGTCAATTTTGTCATAGGAGATGAAATGGAAGAAAAGCCTTTGACGAACCTTCTATAGTATCCGGATAGACCTAAGAAGCTCCTAGTATGAGATAATAGCCTATGCCAATTTTTGACTGCCTCTATTTTCTTAGGATCAACCTTGATTCCATCACCGGACACTACGTGACCAAGAAATGCTACCTCGTTTAACCAAAATTCACACTTACTAAATTTTGCAAATAATTGTTTATCCCTCAATGTTTGAAGAACAACTCTCAAGTGATTTTTATGTTCTTCCTCACCCCGAGAGTAAATTAAAATATCATCAATGAAGACCACTACAAAGGTATCAAGGTAAGGTTTGAACACCTTATTCATCAAGTCCATAAACACCGCTGGTGCATTCGTCAACCCAAAACGCATCACCACAAACTCATAGTGACCATACCTTGTTCGGAAGGATGTTTTGGGAATGTCACACTCCTTTACCCGTAGTTGGTGATAGCCGGACCGAAGGTCGATCTTGGAGAAGTGACTTGCCCCTTGCAATTGATCAAACAAGTCATCTATTCTAGGGAGTGGGTACTTGTTCTTAATGGTCATCTTATTTAATTGCCGGTAGTCTATTCACATTCGAAGTGACCCATCCTTCTTTCTTACAAATAGAACGGGAGCACCCCATGGCGAAATACTTGGTCTTATGAACCCCTTCTCTAACAAGTCCTTTAATTATTCTTTCAGCTCTTTCAATTCTGCTGGGGCTATACGGTAAGGAGGAATAGAGATAGGTTGGGTATCGGGGAGGAGATCGATACCAAAATCAACTTCCCTTTCGGGAGGGACACCGGGAAGGTCATCGGGAAAGACATCGGGGAATTCATTGACTATAGGAACTGACTTAAGAGAAGGACTTTTGGAGTTGACATCCCTAACCCTCACAATGTGGTAAATACATCCCTTAGAAATCATTTTACGAGCCTTAAGATAAGAAATAAACTGACCCTTCACCACCGAATCACGACCCTGCCATTCAATAACAGGCTCATTTGGAAATTGGAACTTGACTCGATGATTTCTACAATCTATGGAAGCATAAGATGCATATAACCAATCCATCCCAAGAATGACATCGAAATCTATTATGTCAAGCTCAATGAGATCACAAGGAATAACTTTATGCAAGATAGACACAAGGCAATCCCTATAGACCTTTCTAGCAATAACTGAATCACCAACAGGGGTAGACACCAAATAAGGTTCTAATAACATTTTAGGTAAAACATCAAATCTATTAGCAAGGAATGGAGTAACAAAAGATAAATTTGCACCCGGATCTAATAGTACATACACATCAAAAGAAAAGACCTTTAACATACCGGTAATGACATTGGGTGCATCTTCAATCTCTTATCTCCCATGCAAGGCGTAAAAGCGGTTGGTGTATTGGATACCTCCTTGGACTTGTTGACCATGAGAAATTTGTCCTTGAGTCCTACCACCACCATCTCTACAATCCTTAGCATGGTGTCCCAGCTTGCCATACTTAAAGCATGCATTGGAGCCGGCTAAGCATTCCCCTTTATGAGTCCTTCCACACTTCTTGCAAGCGGGGAAAGTTTGAGTAGCAACATTCTCTTTTGGAATCATTGGTTTACCACTCTTGTCCTTGTTGAACTTTATAGGAGGAGTATTGGTGGAACTTTGTCCCACAAATCGTTGTCCACCTTGGCCTTTGCCATTTTTACCATGATCGGACCTTTGAGGGTTAAACCCTCCACCATCTACTCTAGCCTTTTTGAACCCCCTTGATCTCTCTCTAAGCTTCTCTTCTTTAATTTGTTCTGTGTAAGTCATTAACTGAGAGATATCCATCTCCTTGATCAACATGGCCGTTTTACACTCCTTGGACACCAAGCTTGAGACACCGAAAATAAACTTGCTCATCCTAGCTCTTGGGTCAGAGACCATGAAAGGAGCATACTTTGACAACTTAGTGAATTTGAGAGCATACTCCCTCACGCTCATACTCCCTTGACGGAGGTTGATGAACTCTTGGATTTTGGCCTCCCTTAGCTCCAATGGGAAGAAGCGATCTAGGAAGGCACCTTTAAACTCTTCCCATCCTATCGGCCCTATTTTTTCATCTCTCTCAACAACCCATTGTTCATACCACACTCGAGCCACACCTTTGAGTTAATAGGCCACTAGCTCGGCCTTTTCATTTGGTGGCACACCCATGATAGCCACAATCCGATACACCTCATTAATGAACTCCATAGGGTCCTCATCTAGTTTAGAACCATCGAACTCAAGCAGATTCATCCTTTGGAAATCCCGAATCCTAGAGGCTGGATTTTGTATTTGGGGAGGAGGAACACCTAGATTCCCTTGGTTGGCTACGACTTGAGCTAACAAAGTAATAACACTGTGAAACTCAGCATGGGTTACCCCATCCTCATGATGTTGGGCATTGGGAACCAGAGGAGTTTGGTCCTCATCGTCAACCCTTGCTCTTCGAGGTGGTCTTCCACGAGTCATTATCTATAGGACACAAAATGGGTCGTTAGTTAAAGGAAAGCTTAGGATGCTCTAAGGCATGACATGAATTTGAAAGAAGTGAAAATTCTTTCCTAAACGCCTCATAGTCTCCTATTCATAATTGTGGCGCGCTTCACAACCATGAACAAGACCCTATTCGACGCGGTATGTTGGACTCCAAGGACCATTCAAAACCTCTGGCTCTGATACCAAGTTTGTCATGACCCAAGCCTAGGGCCTAGACGTGACATGGCGAATGAGGAACCTGAAAGTACCTCAAACAAACCTCTTAGCATTCTTTTAGCCTTTCATAGGTAATGATGATAAATAAACAAGAGGAAATCATAATAATAAATCTTCAACTTACATATGTCCAACAATACCTCTAACTATTAGATTTAATGGGGCTAAGACAAGTTCCTAGCTCACCCTCAATCATAATAGAAGAAATGCAATAATAAAATATCTTAACATATCATAAGCTAGAAAGATAAAGGAGTATTGTTCCCGGAACATGGGAACTCACCAAAAGTAGTCTTCAATGGAATATCAACTAGCCACGTGGAGGAGAACGAGGAGGAGCACCGATCCCTACATGGTGATATCATGTAGGCAAAAGAGTATGCGTTAGTACTTTGAATCTACTAAGTATGTAAGGATGCATCAACATTGAGGAAACATTAAAACATTTATGTAATATGGAACATAATTTAATGTATGCATAATAACTCATATAGATATTCTTTAAAATATTCATTTTGTGGGAAATTAACCATAACCGACATTTAAGACCATGCGAGCTATTACATGGAATCCAACATAACCCCCTACGTTGGCCGGGGAGACTACTTGCCAGGTCGAACTCCATCAACTTCATTTATTTTTTTAACTTTAACTTTAAGGGCTATTTATGGATCCATTAGCCTAAGCCTACAAGGGCTCCTATGTTGGCACATAGTTAATGAGACAAGGGGTTGCTACTAGGATTCCCTTACCGAATCCCACCTCAATGTCTCATTCGGTGCTAAGTCAATCCCACGGAATAGTTTAATACTTCAAAATATTCATAGCATATAACTTGAGAATTCAAACATCATATTCGGTAGAATAGCTCATTAAAACATTTGATAATTCAAATATGCAAGAATTGTCCTTATTGCATAAAGAATCCATCATTCATATCATTTCATCATTCTTTCATTTTATAAGACTCCCTTTTTAATCATAGATATTGCTTTCATAAATATTTATTTGGAGTCAAAGCTTTCAAGTCAAACTTTAATAAAAACATAGTAAAACTAGGTGGGTTCAAATCACTTCAACTTGAAAATATGTATGTAAATAAATATACATAAATACTTGGAAATCCATTAATTAAAAATCATGCTTTAAACAACCCACAATGAGTTTCAAGAATCTTTAAATAGATAAATAGAAGAATTACTTGTAAACCATCAATTCATACATATGAAATTATGTTACATCAAAATAGAACAATAATCATTAATTTAACCATGATTCATACTATTAAGTAAAATTAAGAATTGCCATAAGAAAATATTACTTGAAATCAAGAGACTTAATTGAAAGAGTTTTTGGACTACATGGGTGGAAGAACCCATGGATAAATACACACATAACTTAGAGTAGAGCTTAAAGAAAATAAATATAATTTATCATATAATCAAAATAATTTAGACATGAGAGTGGAAGGAATACTCTCATTAAAGCCTTACATACCTGGAAACCGAAGCTTTAGTTGGTACCGAAAGACTTAATGAACACTCTTGAGTCCTAGCTTCTCTCCTTGCCGGAACGTTTTGTGTACTACCCGGAGTATATGAATCAACGGAATAGTATTTCTTCACTACTAAGAACTAAAACTATATTTGAGAATGTGTAAAGAAGTGTATAGAGAGAAGATTTGCTTGAGAAAGCTTGATGAATAAAATGAGGAAATAAGGTGGGTATTTATAGGTGGGAAAGAGGGACCTAACAATAAATAAACTAATTATAAAAAAAAATCTGAAAATTTAGTGGAATGTATTGATGTCATGGATGATGTTAAATGGAGGACAATTTATGTCATGAGTGATGTCAAATGTATCTAGATTTTTCTATGGTAGGTGAAATGAGTTATTTTTGACAGAATACTCTTTTTGGGAGCTGCATTTGAATAAGATAAATTCCTTATTAGGATTTGGTGTCTTCATATGAATTGTAGATATGGAAGTCTAGTTGTATATCATTCAAGAATCAACCAATTTGGATAAACCTACAGTGAGATATGATTTTTCCTCTATAAACACTCATTTCCGTCATAGCATCCTACCTTACAAAAATTAATTTATTTGACCTACTTAACCTCCGAATATTAAAATATGGTCTTCATAAAAGTTGTAGGTAATGATCTTGTGGTTACTCAGAAATTTTAATCACTCAATTTGGATATTCCTATGAAAAGTTATGCCCAAAATACAGAGGTTGTATCATGTTTAGGCAAAAAATTGAAACATCGTATACAACGTTTTTAGGGGATGTTACACAAAGGATCCAAACCAACTGGAAATTAAGCAACAAAAAATCTAGGAAAATTTCCAAATAGTGAATCGCCAACCGAATGTGCGGGCTGGAGTGTGCTTGTCAACTGGTCAGCCCAGAGACTAAAGAACCAATGCTTTAAAATGTAAGAAGCTTATCCATTTGGTGACTCACTGACCACTTCGACGGGCACAACTTGCGTCACTGAAGTGGTCCGGGCATGATATTTTGGCTTGGTTTTGGAGAAAGTATAAATTGATTTTTAAAGTTAGAAAAGGGGACATTTTCATTTCTTAGAACTAAGAATAGAGTGTTCCATTTTACTTGGGGTTTTGACAATATTCTTGGGGTAATTAGGTGGATTTTAAGCTTGGTCATTGAGATTTTAAAGTGAAACTTTTTTTAACTAAATGTAAGACAATTATTTTGGTAAAACTTTTTTTAATTTTTCAATGTGTAGCTAATCCTTCTAGGGGAGTGCTTATGTAGTTAACTTGTTCTTTTGAATTTGGATTTTTGTATTAGCTCAAGATTTGTTAATTCAATATGGGTTTTGTTAATTTTCCATGTATTCATTTATGGTTTATGGTTGGAAATATATTTCTATGTTAGATTTCATCTTATCTTAAAAGGGTGATGTGAAGTGGTTGAATTAACAAATAGCCATTGATTTGAATTTACCAATTGTAATCTCTCTCTCGAGAAGAGATTTTCCTAAGGATCAGGTTAGTTCTATTAGCACACATGTTTAGGATCAAAAGTGCTTGCATGGATAGACAAATAGTGGTCAAAAGATCTCTCCCAAAACCTTGAGTCACAAGTACATAGCTATTACAAAATAAAAAAAAGAGTACAAGTCCCAAAAGTGGACCAAAATTAAACACAACAACTAGCAATCTCAAAGGAAAAAGACAGGCCATCTATGTTGAAGGAGATAGAAATTATCCCAAAATGTCAAGTGCTCACCCTAGTCTCTGAAGCTGACTGCAATAGGCTTGATCTATCTAAGACTGTAGCTGGTGCTTGGTCCTACATCATGAAGGTAAATGTAGAGTGTAGTATGATTACCAAGATAATAGGTACCCAGTAGACATCATAGGCCAACTGAGCAGAAAAAGTGAAATCAATATGAAAAAGAAGAATAAGCCTAAATAGGAATCATAATAAGCATCTAAAGTGACAAAGGTACCATCTAAGAGAACTACAACTAACTATACCCCACTGGTCCCCCATAAACCCAGCTAGTACACTCGTGCATAAGTTTAAGTAAAGACTCAGACAAACCCCCATAAGCCCGTAGGGTGCACAGAATAGCTACAACAACCTAGGCTAGGAAACAAGAATCTGTGATGCCAATAACTGAAGAACCATGTCATTTTAAAACCAAGAATCTCTAAGAATCGAAGAACAAAGAATGCTCCAAGAACCAAGGCCAGGTATGGCTACCTAGATGCTCGCCTGAGTTCTCAATATAGTCAAGGCCGGGGCTGGAACCCGATTGCTTGCCTGAGATGTCAATGTGGCCAAGGCCGGTCATGAAACCCGAATGCTTGCTTAAGTTGTCAATGTGGTCAAGGACTGGCCTGGAAACCAGATGCTCGCCATACTAGTAAGTTGGCAGAGGTTGAGACTGGCTACCTAGATGCTCCCAGATGGAATCTCATAACGGAGGCCAGGATTGGGACCCGGATGCTCATAGATAATTTATCCAAGGGTGACGATCATTCTCCTTTCCAATTGGATGCTAACACTTATCGAGAATCTCCTCCACCAATGAATTAACTGATATATCATAAAATCTTGAACCAGAGCTGAAACAAAATAATCACAAAGTCTAGTATCACCGATGCATCTCAAAAGTCACAATCATATACAGTTATGGATAATGCTATTCATAAAAGCAAGGTTACTGCCTAGCTAAGGCCAAACTACCGACACTAGCCTGCTACACCATTTTACAGGGATCTAAGCCCGTCGGAGCGATGCTGGGGCATCTAAAGAAGGTTTCACAACCTATACTATGGCAAACATGCTCAACAATACAAACATCATATGCATTCAACTCCTCTTATAATACTAACAATTAACAGAAAAGATCACATGCTTCCAGTTACCTGAAAACCCCAATAGGAGACTAAACCATGATTTCTAACACCTAAGATATAAAAAAAAGCTACCCAACCCAAATTCCATCAATCTGAACATGCTTTCACACATTCCAGCTCAATCTAAATAAAGGAAAGTTGCAGCCTACTTGTAGGCTGAACACGAGCGTTCCAAATCATTGTGCCGGAGCTTTTCCTTTTCCAACGGCCTTGGAACACTGCCAAGCTGTCAAAAATAGAATCACAATGTTGTTACGATCGTTTAGACACTAATTTTACAATTTTCTAAGATAGACCAATTTGGGGTCGAAAACGGAAAATATGGGACCTACATCTGGAATTCGGAATTGACCCTAAAAAAATTAGTCCAAAAATAGCATGCCATTCTCAAAAATCAAATCGAAGCACAGTCAAGGGTTAGGAAATAACACAAAATGAGCATGCAATAAAATTACCACATTTCAAGATAAAAGAATGAATATGGAAGCATTTATAACCCATAATTTATCAAAAACAAAACCCCCACGACCCAAATCAAGCATACTAAGATGTTACTTTGGAAAACCCCACAATTTAGCCTCAAGAATCACTAAAAACGGAGCTAAAATGGCCAAGATACAATCCTCCTAAATTCTTTAAAATTCCATTCCAAAAATGATGATAGAAGCAGAAAAGATAGCAAATTTACCTCACACAAAGCTCCTAAACAAGTTTCCGAGATCACCAATGGATTTCCTACAAAATTTCTTGAATTTAGACCCTTGGTTCACCAAATTGGGTTGAGAAATGGAGGAGAAATTGATGTTTAAAACAAGAAAGTATGGCTGAGTTCTTCCTTGGTCTTTTAATAAAAGACCAAGGACATGACCTTCACGAATGCGGCCCAAGTGTCCCGCGAACGCGGAGGTCGGGAAGATTGGCCTTCGCGAACGCAACTAGAGGACCGCAAATGGGGAGACAAAAGGGACATACCTCCACGAGCACAGACATAACCCTGCAAACACGGAGAACAAAACCCTAGGTCTCCGCGAACATGACCAAAGGCCCACAATTATGGAGAGCAATTTCTCCTGAAGGGGAGCTTGAAATTCATTCAAAATCTCAGCGTGCAAACGAGATATACTACCCCACCTAATTAGACATTCTAAACTCAATGGCGCAATTGAAATTTCTATACGAGGTAGTTATGACTAAAAGTGGGTCACACACTTAAGTGCTATTTTGAGTCTAATTCCACCACGAGCCTCGAGATTAGATCGAAATCCTCAGGAAATGAATAAAGGGTCATTCTAAACCAAACTTGACATTCCGGAGCTAACCGCGCTTTTAGAATTTTCATCCAATCTCATTTTTCAAGAATGTTGATCAAAGTCAACCATGGCCAAATTTAGAAGGCAAAAGTGCCAAATGGCCCCAAACTCATATTGATTATCTCGATACTCGTGTCGACCATGCTACTAGCCTAGTTTGGCCATTCCAGAGTTGATGGAACTATCAAAATTCCATTCAGAGGTCTTTTACCTAAAGTCAAGACCAAAGTCAACTTTTCAAGTTATAAAAGCTCCAAAATAGGAAAATGGGTTTAAAACCCAAACAAACATTCAGAGAATGAGCTACCAGTGCCAACAGGTCATAAATGACCTCGGGTCACTATAGGAATTCTCTAAACGACGAAACGGTAGAAATATTGGGAAAATGACCTGGAGGGTCATTACATTATTATAGAAATATTGCAACATTTACCCTACAATAGACAACATATGATGACTATCAAAGCGGTTAAACATAGTTACTACTCTTAATTTAAATGTTAGAAATAAATAAATAAATAAATTTAGGAAAAAATTAGTATGAACTAAAAAAATTGTACTTAAATAAATTGTCGTCACGCCAAAAAAATTAAGAAAATTTCATTCATTTATTTGAATATGGAAAATAAGAAACGTTTTACAGTGCTTATTGTTTTCATGCTTCGACTTCTTCTCTTCCACTTTTAAAACCGGATAATTAATGAATCAATATCGGTTTATTTTTCTAACAATTAAAGTCACTCACAAAGCCCTTTTGATTTTCCATCAAACCTTTCAAAATCCCATTTATTTGATAAGTTGTAACATCTGAGACAATTATTGGAACATGCCAACCATATATTGCTACTTGTGAGTTGTGACAAATGTCGCAACATGTAACATTGAGGTTGTAACAAATGCAGTATAAAAAATAGATCACGCTTCATCGCGACTTCTCACTATATAAACATCAGGTATAAATTATAGTATAATTATTATCATTTCCATACAAACCTTTTATTTTTTTAGGTATTCAATCTACTTGATACTAATATTTGCTTTTCTTCTTAAATAAATGTGTTGTTTTTGATAGGTGGACTTTTTCAGAAGTAATAGGGTGGACGAAGCCTTTCAATATCTTAAACAATCAACAAATGGAGGCCACATTCGGGCCTTGTATGCGTGTGGTATGATTTCACTCTTAAAGGATGGTGATTCCATGTGAGAGGATGTGATGCTGATTGGCAAGATGAAAGCAATAGAGCCCCTTAGTAAAATAAGGGAATATCGAAAGTCATTAAAAGACATTGTGTGTCATACTTGGGTGTAGAATCATACAATAGTTGAAGAAAGGCCCAAATGTTGCACAATTCAGCATGAACGTCCTTATGTTCGCCAGAAGGGAGGCTGGCCTGATAGTGATAGTAGTGACTATGAACATGTAGATTTTCATTGTTATGGTTGTAGTTATGACGTAGAAATTTGTTGTTTCCTTGGTGTCTTGCCTAGTTTCATTACTTTAATAAATTGAAGTTATATATGATAATTTATCCAGTTTTTTGGTTCATTTTGTTTAAATTCAACAACTAATATAATATATCTTTCCATTATATAAGAGGATCATAATATAGGTTACCATAGTAGTATGATTTTATAATCTTTATTGTTTGAAAATAAAATATTTTGTGAGTTTATTTTATAACTCTATCAATTGTTAAAGAACGAAACAATATGATGTGAGAAAGTATTGCAAAAATTGATGTTGATTAAATTGCTGATATTTTTCCATAGTAATTGTTTTTTCAGACATTTCACATTAACTTAATTTTCCATTATTTCCTTTATTTACATTTATTATTTGATGTGTTCAACAAACTTTAGTTGCTCTTAATTAATTAATTAAAAATTCATGACATTAACAAAATTAAAAAACTTTAAGAAAATAAATAAATAAAATATGCATTAATAACATTTAAAAACACATACGTAACTAAAGTTTAAAATAAAATATAGAATCACCTTATTTAAAAAAAACTAAAAAACATCATCACCAGCGACAACGTCAACACTAGAGACAACATCAACAACAGGGCCCGGGCACCACCTCTGACACCGCCCTCTTCGGTGTTAGTGTTATCCTCCTGAAGTAAGGCAAGAAATTATTACTTTAGGATATATTTTTCATGCTTCGTATTTATGACATTACCATTAAGGTCCTTAACTTCATCCTTCGGTGGTTCGATCTCCAAGATGTTGTTTAACCATCTTTGACACACAACGCTAGCGTAGTTTCAAGTCGACGTGGTAGAGAATTTACTTTTTTTGAAGGAAGATGTTGATGTTAGAATGAGATAGGGTTGAGTGTATGACTTTATAAAGTGTAAGCTAAACTATATTGGAAGACGTCGTTTTACGTGTATTTATTTTAATATGACATCTTTTACTGTTTGAACACTCACCCAAACAGACCTTTAGTGTATCATTTCTTGTTAAAAAATACGACTCCAAGAAACAAGGAAATGAGACGGAAATTAAACTTCGATGCTAAACAAGAAATAAAACATGAAATAATGGGGTAAATAAATATTTCTCAATCGTCCCCTTCTAGTTAAAAATGGGTGATTTTACAAGCAGTGATCGCTACATAAGAGGCACAACTATGGAATATTTCAAGTTCCAAAACGTCTCTTACTTGAAACCTACAGTACGAACGAAATGGTTTCATCCATTAGTTATTGTCCATCGATTAGCCCCGCTCTGACCTATAGTTGCATAATATTCTCTTCAAATATCACGGCTATCTTCAGTTCCTTTAGGAACTACATGTTTGATTGTTGAGGATGTTCTATGTGCGGGAATAAATGGGCTAACAAATAGCGGCACCCACTATGAAAGAAACATATTACAATGATAAATTACCATTTTGTCTATGTCTGCATATGTTTTTATTAGAGCAATCAAGAATGTTGGATTGAGAATGTTTATGTTACCAAAGGGTGTGAAATTTTCCATATTTGTGTTAAGAAGAGAGTTTGTGTAGCTTTTCTAATAAAAGAGCTCATGAAGCATTGGTTTAAATACAAGTATATTTATTGCAATATAAAAACTCTTTTCTGAGTAATTAAATAGTCATTTATGTTTGAAAAATTGCCTAGAAATATCAGCTTTTTTTAAGAATGCAATATCGCCCAACTATTCATATTATATACTTTAAATAATAAAGACATTTATTTTCTCTCCTAATGGGATGACATGTCACATTATTCCTTTTTAAAATATTTTTTTAACTATTTTAAACATTCATATTTTATAACTAATAAAAAAATTATTAATTTTCTATATTGTTTAAAATATATAATGTTATTGATATTAAATGTCATACCATATGCTTAAACCAGTTTAGTTTTAATATATTTACTTTCATTTGTATATTATATTAAAAATAAAGTTACATTTGTATATATTTACTTTATCATATCAAGAGAATAATAAAAAAAGAATTTTATTTTTACTTTTAGTTATCAAATATGGAAAATAGATAACTAAAAATGGGAAATAATTTAGAATGAATACTTAATACTAAAAATAAAATCATTCACTTGATATGATAATATAGTTAAATACATATGCAACTTTATTTTTAATATAATATATAAAAAAAAGTAAGTAGAGTTAAAAAATATGATATGACATTTTAGTAACAATAAATATTCTTTTTTTAACAATATGGAACAATAATAAATTTTTAATTAGTTATAAAATATGAATGGTTTAAAAGAGTTGGAAAAAAAGGGAATAATGTGACATATTAATTTCAAGTATATTATGGGAAAACTATGAATAGTTGGATGATATTGTAATCCTAAAAGAAACAAAAGTGATATTTCAAGGCAATTTTCCAAACATGAGTGACTATTTGGGGGAACTACTCCCCTTTCCTAAACATGTTGTAACTATTTAGTCAAATGTTTCAACATGTCATAAACAAGTTGCAACTGCTGACTAATAAGTCACACCAGATTACTCAAACGTCGCAACTATTGACCTATATGTTGCCACGTATGCCAAGCAATCTGCAACTGATGACCACTTAGTCAATTGCTTGTAGCAGTCAGTTTAATAAAGGCTCTGCTGCAGCCATCCCATCATGTGACTCATTCCTTCCAAATTTAGAGTTTTCATATCCTTTTCTTTTTTGAAACTTTATTTATTTATTTTATTTTTAATGCTCTTGTGTGTTATATGTTATCACTTATGACAGAAATATTGCAATATTTTACTCACAATATACAACATACAACGACTATCAAAGAGGCTAAACATAGTTACTACTATTAATTTAAATGTTAGAAATATATAAATATTATTACTAACTAACTAAAAAAATTGTACTTATTTAAAGTTTCATGGACCCAATAAATATTGACAAAATCCCACTCATTTATTTGTATAGGAAAAATAAGACACGTATTACACTGCATATTGTCTACATGGTTGCACTTCTCCACTTCCACTTTAAAATCAGATACTTAATGAATCAAAGTCGGTTTATTTTTCAAACCAATTAAATTCATTCAAAAACCCTTTCATTTTCTATCAAACCTTTTAATTTACCTTCAAAAACCTTTTCCTTCCTTAATACTTATGTTGTAAATATAGCGTCAATTATTTCAACATGCCAATGATATGTTGGTACTTGTGACTAAAAAGTCGCACCAGATGACTCAAATGTCCCAACTTGTTGCCTATATATTGCCACATATTCCAAATAAATTGCAACAAATGCACCAAATCATTTTTCCCCATGCATTAGGCTTGTAGCAAATCTATGCAAATGATGGTCACTTTAGTTGCTTGTAGCAGTCAGTGCAATAAATGTTATGTTGCAGCCGTCACATCTTATTAATGCTCTCCTACAAATTTATACTTTTTAATTTCTTCATTTTTTAATGCTCTTGTGTTATATGTTGCGAGTTATTACAGAAATATTGTAATATTTACCCCCACAATAGACAGCATATGATTGAGATATTGTAATTAATTCATAACATATCATCAAATATAGTTTTCTAAGGTTGTTTATTGATCTAATAGAGTTAACTGTAACAAAATTCATCAAATTGATCAATTCATTCATCCAGTTAGTGTAGTACCATTAGTTGATCATCTAATTATTATTAATTAAACTACGTTTGATATATAACACATTAGCAAATCATCAAATATACTCAGTACTGTAATATTATTTGTCACTATATCCATTTTAATATACCAATTACCATCTAATTGATCAGTCTATTCATCAAATTAGGATAATATCATTAGTTGATCAGCTAATTACTACGTAATTCACTACAATTGAAGCTTGTGAAGCAGTGATAATAAAAGAGTTCATGAAGCATTGGTCGCCTTCTTTAAATTGCTTGTCTTTTAAAAATATAAGTGACTTGTATATGTATTTTTCAAAATAATTAATGAATCTTTAGTAACACTACTATTTATTTATTTTTAAAAAAAGAACAACATTTTACTTTGGTTATATGAATTAAATAAGTCTAATTTTTAAAACCAGATAATTAATAAAGCAAAGTCATTTTTATTTATTCGAACCAATTAAATTCATTCAAAAACTAACCCTTTGCTTCCTTAATATGTTGCAACTCTTGAGTCAAATCTTCACGATAAAGATTAGTTCGGCATCATCCCTGTGTCGCATCAACAGATTGGCCTGAGATTACAAGATATGCATTGCCCTTATTCCAGCAAGTCCATTATATGGAGCTATGCAGAAACAATGCCCCTATATTTAGTAATTTTAGGCCAATCTATTGAGGCGACCACAGCTGCTATATAGGGAGTAAATGTTCTCCCGGTGAGGAAAGTCATTGGATGGAGTTGTTATCCATCTACTTTTTATCCATTTTCGCGAACTTCTTACTTGTTGGACTAGAGAAATGTAATATTTCTCAGCTTGGGAATAATGTCCGACTATGATTGTCTTAGGAACCAAATATAATGATTACACTGTTGCATGCATAAAAGATTCCAACTTTTCTAATTCTAATTATGTATGAATTTAAAATCAAATCAAAGTATAAAAAACCTACCCCTGCTCGCATCTCGGCCTCATTTTTCCACTACAAACCTTTTGACAGCTCAGAATTTGAAACTCTTTATTATACGAAATCTAAAAAATGAAATTCTTCATGTTACTGATGAATCGTCTTTCAAGGAAAAGCATGAAGAAGACTATTAAAAGAAGAAGTAAAACGAACGAAATACTTCTAGAGGAAGTTGTAGGGTTAACATCCCTTCCTAAAGCGATGCTGATTGATATAGTTGCGAAGGTTGCTTCTTCTTCCTTTATGGATTATATAAATCTCAAACTAAGGCATGAATATAATATATATATTATTTACAATGATTAATTTAAATATTATTTACTATCATTTGCTTTTTTAGTTCCAAGTTTTTTAATGAAGTAGAAATGGAATCATGCGTTTACCAGCACCTATCGCTGGTAGGTGTTTCATTTGATGATGCATTATGGCCTCCAGAGAGTCTGAGGAAACAAAAGATGAATGAAAATTTTAACCTATGCTTGAGTTGTGGAAATTAGGGGTGGGAATAAAATACCAAAAACTGAATTATCGAACTGAACCGGCTATTTCGGTATTTCGGTATTCGGTACTTCAGTTTGGTATTCGGTACCAAAATTTAATATTTCGGTATTTCGGGTTTGATTTTTGTATTTATAATTTTCCAATTTGGTATTCGGTAAATACCGAATACCGAAATTATTTCTGTTGGGACACCTAAAACTAAAAGTCTTTTTAAACATAAAGGGCTATAGGCCCATTTCTATAATAAAAGTCCAGCCCAATTATTTTAACTTATCCAACCCTAAGAGTACCTCATCACCTATTCACCTCAATACTACTTCAGTTCTGAGTAGTGAGTTCTGACCTCAATACTTCACGCCGCCTTCAGCCCTTCACCTCTTCACTTGAAGGTAAGTTCTTTTTGCTTCTTCTCTTCATCTTTCTCTTCCAGTCTTCCTTCACTTGTAACAGTTGTACTGGACCTAATCCATGGAACCCGTGACTATGGCAGTTGTAGGTGTACTGGACTTCTTTATTTTCTTTCTCTATTATTGCCTCTTTTCTCTCTCCATTAATTCTCCCTGCTGAATACTATTAATAGTAGTACATCATTTCTCATTAGTATACTTATGTTCTTGCTTACATTTCTAAGTTTTTGTCTTTATGTCTTTATCTTCTCTAATCTCTAGCTAAACAACCAAGAGTCAAGAAAAAAATTCTTGATTTGCATAATTTAATCTAGTATCCTTGTGATAATTTGCTTTGCTTCAATTTAGTAAAACAGATTTATGGATATTTTGCATTTGAATAAATTTAGCTTTTTGGAGCTAAAAGTTATAATTTCAATCTAAAAATGTGGTAGGGTCCCAATTGGTTGGACTTGCCTTACAGCTAAGTTTTTTTTTGTTTTTTTAGAAAAAAACCCAAAAAATTGAATTATTTGACAAAACATACATTTACTTAATTCACTTTTTGACAACAACGACTATTTCAATTGTAATTGTATATTTGTCTAGTAATGCACCCATCTAGTCGTGTTATATGTAGCAGTATTCGACGGAATATAAAATATCAAGATGTTAAACTAATTTCAAGTGAAACACTATCAAATACAATATTGGTAAGTTAGTTAATAAAGAGAATATTACAAGCTATGAATCTATGATGTATTGAAGTGTTCTCAGTTCAAACTGTCAGTTCAAAAATTTCCTCTGCTGCTACTGTTTCCTTTGTTGTTCTTTGTTTCCTCTGCTACAAAAATTCCAAGGTTTGTTGCTGTTATTCTCTGTTTCCTCTGCTGCAAAAATTCCAAGACATGGCCTTTCTTCTATTGTCTGAAATATTGGTGTTCACATTTTTAAAAAAGTGCTTGCATTTTGGTGTTCCACTTTTAAGTGATTAACTCTTATTCTGTAGGCCCTCAATGCCAAGTTTGGATGCACTTGTTAGAACCTGTACCTAAAGCCTAAAGGGACAGCAAAGGCAAAGATGAGATCACTAATTCACTATGAGCATTTCTAAGAAGGCATTGTTTAGTTTGTTATTAAAAATCTTCACATCTTTTATTGTTGCTATTATGAATATGATGTACACATATTTCGCGTGGACTTGACTTCAATATGGTATTACCGAATACCGTACCGAACCGAATTTTGATTTACCAATTACCGAATTACCGAACCGAAGTTTGAAAATTCAGTATTTGGTATATACTTTGAATTACCGATTATCAAATTACCGAACTCGAATTTTGAAAATACCGAACCGAATACCGAATGCCCAGCCCTAGTGGGAATAGAGAGTCCTTGTACATAAAGGGAGTGGTAAAAGTTGATTAAAAGAGTTTAAAAGTACTTACTGATCTATTCATTCTATTTGAGACTAAATTACTAATGTTTACTTAAATGTGTTATTTTTTAACAGATTGACTTTTTCAGAGATAATAGGCCAGAAGAAGACTTTAAATTTTTGAAAATAGCAGCAAATGGAGGACACACATTCAGGCCTTGTATGCATCTGGCATAATTTCAATCTTATTGGGCGGTGACTCCATGCAAGAGGGTGTGATGTTGATTGGCAAGATGAAAGAAACAGAGCCTCTTAGTAAAATAAGGCAATGTCGAAAGACATTAAAATAAATATTGATTGATACTTGGGTTCTAAATCCCACAATATTGAGAGGAAGGCCCATCTATTGGACAATTCAGCATGTGTATCCTCATATTCGCAAGAAGCGGCACTGGCCTGATAGTGATAGTAGTGACTATGACCATGCAGATTTTCAGTGTCATGATTGTAGTTGTCAAGTAGAAATTGAGTGCATTGTTGGAGATTTGGCATTCTACCCATGGGCGGAGCCACCTTATGAGTAGGGTGGTCTAGTGCATACCCTTGCAGTAATGTATGATAATTTGTGCATATATTTTGTACCTTTTGTCTAAGATCAAAAATTGATGTAATTTATATTTTGATGGTATATAGTATTGTACACAAGTTACTTTAGAAATGTAATATATTCAAGATTGTATGAGTGTCAACATGAAACTTCTGATTTATATGTTGCAACATGTGGCTCCGAACTCCCAGATTATGAGTCGGATGTTGCAGAATATTGCTAACAAGATGTGCACAAGTTAATTTAGAACAGTTTGAAAATGAATATCATATGACTGAAAAGTTGCATCATATGTGTCACAAGTTGCAACATATTAAACCAAGTTGCACATGTGTCCCAACATATGAAAAGTTGTTGTACAATATGGGTGATACTTTTGAACTTTAACTCAGATCCTTCAACTAGGGGTTTGGAACAAAAAATTAAAATTATACACCCAAATTTCACATAAAAACAAAGGAAAGATGAAAGTTTTCTCTCTCCTCTTTAAACGCGTTCACATATATCATATCAAACCAATATAGAAGGCATTATTTTTGTTTCTCCCGCTCATTCCTTTTCACTCTGTTCTTCATCTTCCTCTTCATCTCAAATCTCAATAAAACTTCCTTCATACCTTCCCTTCCTTTCCTTTTCCTTGCGTTTCACTTTGTACAACAGACCCTAATCTATTGCTCTACAGTACATCTATTTTGTCGTCGTTGCCAGTCGTTCATTCAACAAATTCAAGGTAAAATTTTTTTTAGGGCTTTCAAATATTTTTTTCTTTTCTGGTTAGGGTTGAGTTATTGTTTTGGTTCTATTGAATGTTTTGTTTGTTGGGATTTTGGTTGATGTTTTGTTGTTCTTGTCTTGTTAAGAACCACAAGTTGCAGCACATCACCCATGTGTTATTTGTAATATGTGACTCATATTTCGAACATACGAGTCCCCTGTTGCATTATCCCATAGCTTTGAATATACATATCTTGTTATTATATTTTTGTACATGTCTGAAGAAACCCTAATTTTTTTTGGCTATATGTGGTGTTGTTGTTTTATTTTGTTGACTATGTGATATTTTTTGGATATTGGTGGATATGTTGTTGATCTTATATTGTTAAGAGGCATATGTTTCAGCATATCATCCATTTGTTGTTTGTCACAAGTAACTCATATGACCCAACATATGGGTCACCTATTGCAACACCCCATAACTTGAAATATGCACATCTTGTTATTCAGTTTCTATACATGTCTCAAGAAAGGCAAATGTTTTTTCGCTATGAGTTGTGTTGTTGTTTTAGTTCTGCTGACTATGTTAGAGGGAAGAGACCATTTCCCAGTGGCATGAATTCTATAGGGGCAAAGAGGATTCTGGGAATCATGTGTTTAGAGAAAAAATATTTTGTGACTCTTGACATCCTCTTGTACGAGGGAGTCATGAATGTTTATGACTACAACTTTTCAGTTGTTGAAGATTGTGAGTTTCTTCTCTTCATACAGCCTATGTTGGATTTGTTCACGATCATGTTGAGGCAAAGTTGATTCATGAATTATTTTCCAAGAAAATTTCTCAATGAATTATAGGGTTTTAGAAAATAAAATCTAGTTGCCAACCTCCCCAGAAATGAAAGTAATACCACGTGCGGATCATACTCACTTGCATTCCTAGAGAAATTATTAATCGGCACTAGTATGAATGTCAAAAAGACTTTATTAAATGATAATTCATGAATAGAATGCAATGGGTTTGAGCTACTGGGATAGCATCCAAGAGCTTAGAGCCCTGATGGGTAAGGTGTTATCATATTAATATGAACTATGAATGTTTACTAGTTGCCTTTTATAACTCCATACAGTGATTTTTTAATCATCACAGTTATGTATATTAGTTACATGTTGCAACATATTAGTCGTATGTTGCAACACATTAATAGTAATAATTGCTTGTAGGATTGCTAAATGAATAAAAGCAACAGAAAAAAGAAATAAAAATAGAAAAGTGAATCAAGATCTAGATGGATCCCTTCCAATATCTTAGCAACATTATCTTAAAAAAATTGTGATTAAGACATGTTTACCAAAAAATAAAGAATAAAAAATATTCATATGCTTTAAATTGTTAAAATTAATTTTATATTTGTAAAAAAAAAAAAAAAAAATTTAAATGAGGCCCCTAAAAACCAAGGGGCCAAGCCTTTGCTAGGTTCTTCACGCTAAAGAGGCCTGCACTGTAGGTGAGTAATACAAATCCTTTTTTATTTGATAGATTTATGGGGAAGGAAACACTTTAATAAATTCCTAACAACCCATTTCATAAGGTCATCTAGATCAGAACTGAACACAACCAAAATGGCGGTTTAGCCACTTTAAATACACTCAACCCTCGTTCCACAGCTATATTAAAAGCTGAATTTTTCTCTACTCTCCATCCATAAACCCAACAATGTCTCCCCAGCAGATCAAAATAAGGATGCTTCTACATCTTAGTCTAAGATAGTTTGGGAGAAGAAACTCCTTAAGAGTGAACTATTGTTCATGACATGCACTAAGGAAAGTAATCCCATCTGGGAGAAAGAACACCTTATGAGCGAACTCGATGTCCTGAAATAAGGTTTGGAGAAGCTTAGGAAGGATATGTGGATGTTGATGCATAAATTCATTAACTTGGCTAAAGAAGTTAGGAATCTAACCACATAAGATGTTGGTACATGATATGGTAAGAGATTGGCTAAACGGGTTAAGCAAGAGACCCCAAATGTTCTTGTGCTAGAGGGTGGCATGATGGAAGGTTGTAATGTTGTTAAATTTTTTTGTGTAGATGTTATTTTGTTTGTTGGGGAAGACATGGTGGCATGGTGGGAGGTCGTTAATTACTTATGTATGTATATTTTTTGTATTAGTAAATACTCAATGTTTATGTAGTAAGTTATGATGTGTAAATCAATATTTTATGATGTGCAAATCAATATTTTCTACCTTTTAGATATTTTCTTATTTAGAACTCGTTAATAAGCCTTAATTTTAAATTATATAATTTATAGAAGATTTATGGCGATTTAAAGTTTCAAGTATTTTGTAATATCATTTTATAAATTAGATTTGCTTATCAAAATTATTAATCATCTAACTTTTCGAATTCAACTTATAGAATGTAAAAGTTAAAAATAATTAACTTCTAATACAGTGTGTTATATTTTAGAAGTCAAATTATAAAGTGATATATTTGATAAACTGGCCGAAAATATACTAACTTTTAAAAAGTTAATTGAAAATCAAAGAGCATTTGTTGCAACTTGTTAGGCAAATGGTGCAACATATTATTCACAAGTTGCAACAATCGAGTGTTATTGTGCAAATTATGAGTCCAAAGTTGCAACATAAACGTGACATGTTGCGACATATGTGTTACACCCCACACTCTTGAGCTCAGAATGAATCTTAAGCTTCTTAGAAGTTACTATGTGAGCCGGATAGTCTACGACACTATCAAACGACTCTAAGGAAGGGAGAATGTGATACCCCATAGTAGAGAAGGTTGGAAATAGAGTCATAAGAATCCGGAAGGAATTGGAGGCCAAGTGATGGGTCGTAGGATTCGATTTACCTACGTAAGCTACTAAACTTAGAAGTTTTATACACTTGAGCTACTTGAGGATAAACCAAGTTTGCGAAGCACGGATTACATAGGCTCTTGAAATGAGGCGAGATGACGATCCTACGAAAAGGAGCAAAACTAGTTTCCGAACTTACAAAAGCGAAGCAAGTAGGTGACAAGCAAGCAGGTAAAAAGCAAGCAGGTGACTCACCTACTTGCTTGGGGGGTGGACCCCGCTTCCACGTGGTGGCGTGTGATAGGCCGCATGAGCCTAGATAGCGTCCTAGGGGGCTGCCACGTGTCACCCCTAAGGGGATGCCATGTGGTACCTTCTAAAAAGGTGGACATATATGTTGATGACTAAGTACAAAATTTCTTAGCCAAAAATCAGCCAAGAATATAGAGAGAAAAACATGAAAAAGGAAGAAGAGAAAGACAGCCACGTTTTGAAGGATTCAAGGTAAGTTCTCCAATTTTCCTCCATGAATTAATTATCTACAGTATTCCTCAACCACGTGAATATGTATATATGTATCTTACGATGTCTACAGAATTAATTCTTCAGCTTGGAACTTGAGAGGATGTTGAAAGAACAAAGAGAGAAAATATTAAGAACTAGTTAACAAACCCGTTGTTGGAAGGGACTGTTGTTAGTAATATTGGTATCACTTCTTGTGTACAGATTCAATTCAAGTGATTAAATATGTTTTGGAAAGGTATTTCATAGGTCTATAACTTTCATTTAGGCTTTAAAATCCATGTTTGCGTTTATCTTCTCAAAAAAGGGTGATGAAGAATAGAGGAGGTACTGCCCAGATTTTGGTTTTGGAAATCTTACACGGACTGCTGTTGGTATTTTGGACATATCTTTTTGAATTGACGTAGGGGTGATTCGAAATTATATGCGACCCTAATACATATGTCTATAACTTTCATGGAGGACATAAATCCTGTTTCCCTCAATTACCCCTTCAAAATGAAGCGACAATGCAAGACAGTAAGTTGTCCAGAATTTACGTTTTGATAGTTTTGAGTGAGTTATTTGGGGTTTGTATTGTGTAATGTTGGTGTGAATTGCTTGTATATATGTTGCAGGTTGTTGTTGTTGGTTGGCTGTAGTTATTGGGGGTGTGATTGGAATTTTGGATAGGGCACGTTATAGGGGAGGTGCTGCCCAATTTTCGTTAGCGCCTTAACTAATTAAAGGACTAGTCGAGGAAACAAACAAGGAAATAGATTCCATGAATACTAAGGTGCAACTGAAGGTGTTGGAAAGTCCAGGGTGATTGGTATTCGTATTACTTCCATGTTGAATAGGTTCAAAGGACGATGAGGCAAACATGACAAAGAGTAATTCATACGAGGTATGTAAAGCTTTCTCTTGGCATATTTTGGTATAAGTACGTATAGCTATCTTTCTTTCCTTTTTGAAAGTCTTAGACTTGAGTGAATTCTATGTGGAATGTGGGGATAATTTCATTCCCAAAACTCCAGGTATGCCTCATAATCCCTAACTACAGTTAGGTGTTGACACCCATACAAGAATTGAGCATTGCTTGTTAAGGCTTCTACGTGCTAAAGAGTAGTGTATGGGAAACTATCTTTCCTTTATATTGATATGTACTTGGTATGAAAATGAGATTATGATGCCATAGTTGTTCACTGAGCCCCAACATGGGCCGGGTACGAGATATGTATATAATGACCACCTGAAGGAAAGTACAGACTATATAGAGTTTACTCTCTTTCTTTTCTGGCATGTCTTAGTTGTAAGTTAAATATGATATCTCCTATTTACTTTTAAATATCGAACTCTGATAGTAGTTGAACTATTTCCCTGGAAATTTCTATATGTTAAAGAGGTACCAAATGTACAGGCTCCAAGTCTTAAAGACTATACGAGACTAAGTGTTTTTGATTCCATAAATGATTTGGCCGTATGTTAATACATGTCTAGGGTCCCCGAGATTACTTTTGAGACAGCCCATAATGGCATTTAGAGGACACTCGAGATAACTACACCATTACTCGGGTCCTCAAACAAAAGCTTAACTTTCTTATTTTTTTGAGTTTCTGATAATGATTTAAATTTTATATAGTTACTCACTACTCTACTCATGTATACTGTAACCCTTCTTTCACCAAGTCCTGGGCCGGGTACGTTATCATGCACAATTCACTGCATTATCCACTGAGCCCCTCACTAGAGGGCTGGGTATGTATGTATATGTATGATAATGTGTTGTAATAAGGTGGTGATGGCACTGGGGCCATGATGGTTTTACAAATATGATTCACCGAACCCCTGAAAATGGCCGGCTATATGGTATGATATGAGCATGCATGCTTTTGTAATTCACAGGGTACAGGTACAGGCTTCTAATTTGATAAGTTGTTCCCCTACTTATTTATTTCAGATATACCTCTAGTTGTATTATGATATGTTTTACATAGTCAGTACATATGTCGTACTAACCCCCTTTCTTCGGGGGGCTGCGTTTCATGCTCGCAGGTACAAATATAGGTTTTGGAGTCCGTCAGCTTAGGATTCTGCTCAGCTCAGCTGGAAGAGGTTCTATTATATCGGAGCCTAGTTGTTGGCACTGGCCGTTGATGTGTAGTATTGTTTTTTTATTCAGGGGTACGGCGGGATCCCTGACCCGCTATATGTTAACATTAATATTGTTAGAGGTCTGCAGACATATATATGTGGGTTATCTATGTCAGTTTGGTTCAGTTGGGTCTATATGACATATTGTACGTGTTGTTATGTTATGGCAGTCTTGTCGGCTTACATGCCCTTTCATGTTATGATACAAATGAAAGAGGCTACAGATGTATGAAATGTTATGACCCATGGGGGTTCTCATGTACGTATCATGTTGTTGTAGTCCGGTTTGACTACACTTGATTTATATGCATTGCATGTTTATAATTCGATATGACCACAGATGATAGATATGTATACGGGGGGTCCAGGTCGGACCCCAGTCGCGGCCTACGAGGTTGGGTCATGACAGAAGTGGTATCAGAGTAGTTCATCCTTAGATTGTC
The DNA here is from genome assembly GCF_947179165.1 of Solanum dulcamara. Lineage (NCBI taxonomy): Eukaryota > Viridiplantae > Streptophyta > Magnoliopsida > Solanales > Solanaceae > Solanum > Solanum dulcamara. Next base: position 15,896,557 of record NC_077247.1, on the reverse strand, counting down.
TGTAGACCGTGTCTAGTAGAATCTTGTGTATCGATGTGTTGCACGCCACATCTATAAACAGGAGGCTACAGGACACTTAGGATGTTACTTTTCTTTCACATATGAGATCGTGCTATAGATCCGAGTCATAGGAAAATTACTTATACTAACCTTGGATCTTAACAGAAGGACGACATCAACAGAAGAAAGTAAGTGACGACATGGGAAGTTATAAATGTCACTCCCTGAGAGGGTACCCTAGGCGTGGCCGGCACTCAGAAACCATCTCTAGCCTCTAAGAGAACCACTTGGTCTCATCACTTATTCGTTCATCAGCGGAAGACTTAATAAGAATACTTATATGGGCTTTCCATTAACAACATCTAATGAAGGAAGAAAATTTTTTCTAGAAGAAGTAGTTTCAAAGGAGAACTACTCCAATTACATCATTAAACTCTGTCTATGAAGCCTCTAATACTCTTAGATGGTGCCAATGACATGTCCATGGCTACCTTAAAAGAAACATAATACTCAACAATAATTAAAGGATAAAGAGTTCCTCCGAATACAAGAAGGACTCACCAAATAGCTGAAAAATAATGATCTTCAACAAAGCGCCTGTTGAGGATCTCTAACACTTGTATCTGCATCATAAAATGATGCAGGTCGAATGACGTCAGTACGTGGAATGTACGAGTATGTAAAATGGCAGGAAGGTAAGGGCAAATATCAAGAAACTTCTCTCAAGAAAACTCAGCTCAGAACTCAACATCATCTCAACATCAGTATGTAATGCAAGTTTAAACTATAATAATAAAAATAATAGTAACAAGCAATGCTTACTCAGTTAGGAGTTTCTCTAACCGACAAACATCACTTATGAGCTAGCGATAATACAACGAAGCGATGTCGTTACCACATCCATCCAATACCTTGCCAGGGTAAAGGACATCACCATTTTGGATCCACTCATCAAAGTCCTCTTTTCGGGACTTAAGAGGCATAGCCTCCATCCTACGCTGGCTACGTAGTTCTGGGGTTTGAGTCAATTTAAACTCTTACCCAACTCGGTGCTCAATACTACTCCCAAAATATGTGCTCATATTAAACTCATCATCTAGTCTCATTGGACTTTAATTTAAATCATCAAACTCATCTAATTACCTCTTCATCAATCATTATACTTTAAAAAAAACATCATTTACATCTCATCAAAATATTTTGCTCAAAACATCATTTACTCAAATTCATTTAAATTCAACTCTTTTGCTTTTTCAAAACTCAATAAAATACATATATAGTATTAATTTATATCACTCTTTTTATCAATGAAAATATTAAAAAAAGCCAACATCTTTACTCAAAATATGTGTAAAAATATTCATGAACATCAAATCAATTAGAATTCATGGGAAAGTAGCCATGAACAATAATTCCAATAATATAAGAGATAACAATAATAATAATATTAATGCATAAATATATATAACTCAATAGAAGAAGAATTAATTCATTTAGAATTCAAGATTTGGATAAAACTCAATTATAACTCAATTATAATGAATTTAAATATTGGGAACATGGACGAACTCAATCCGATGCTATGAAAGCCTTACATACCTTAAATCCGAATGTTTACTCCGAATTGGAACACTCTTGGACCCCTAGCCTTTTATTCTCGCCGGAGCATTTTGTGTACTACCCGGAGTATAAGAATCACCGGAGTAGTATTTTTATACTAGTAAAACTAAAACTATATTTGAAAAGAAGTATATAGAGAGAAGAAATGTTTAAGAAAGCTTGATGAATAAAATGAGGAAATAAGGTGGGTATTTATAGGTGGGAAAGAGGGACCTAACAATAAATAAAATAATTATAAAGAAAAATCTGAAAATTTAATGAAATATATTGATGTAATGGATGATGTTAAATGGAGGACAATTTATGTCATGAATGATGTCAAATGTATCTAGATCTTTCCATGGTAGGTAAGATGAGTTCTTTTTAACAGAATACTCTTTTTCGGAGCTACGTGTGAATAAGATAAATTCCTTATTAGGATTTGGTTTCTCATAAGAATTGTAGATATGGAAATCTAGTTTCATATCGTTTAAGAATCAGCTAATTTAGAGCATCCTACAGTGAGATATGAATTTTCTTTTATAAACACTCAATTCCGTCACAGCACTATAACTTGCAAAGATTAATTTATTGGATCTACTTATACTCCGAATCTTAAGATGTTCTTCATGAAAGTTGTCGGTAATGATGTTGTGGTTACTCAGAAAGTTGAATCACCTAATTTGGACTATCCTATGAAAAGTTATGCCCAAATTACTTTAGGCATGAGAGAACATGATCAAAATACTTTTAGAACATGATCAAAATACTTTAGAACATGATCAAAATACTTTAGAACATGATCAAAATACTTTAGAACATGATCAAAATAATTTAGGCATGAGAGAACATGATCAAAATACTTTTATAACATGATCAAAATACTTTAGAACATGATCAAAATCTTTTCATGCCTTCATATAAGGACTTTTGATAAATCAATAATTTAATGCATTTAAAAGCCAATATAAGTTAATATAAGATAGGTAATTAAATTTCAAATATTTAATAATCTATGCATTTGGAATCATGATATGAAAAATCCATAAAGTTTCATGCTTGAATTAAATAAAAAACTTTGATAATTCATTTGGACTTCATGAAAGAAAGGATCTATGAATCAATAATATTTAGGGGGTGTTATAATGAAGCACGCAGGTAAGTTAAGTAAAGGCATGGAAGATATCCGTTAGGTAAGGTATTGAAGTAATATGGAAATGTAAAGTTGAAACCTGAAAGGAAAATAGACAGAAAGTGCAACAGATGTAGTTTGAAGCTGGACATACGAGGTAAGTCAAATATTTTTATATTATTGTTGACGTTGAAAGCCCTGTGTGGCTACGATATGATATGATATTGAAAGCCCTGTGTGGATGTAAGATAATATGAATATATATATATATATGTGTGTGTGTGTGTGTATTGGACCTGTGAGGCATTATTGGTATTTTCTGCGTGCAGGTTTGGGATAAGTAAGAAATATAGAGGAAACTCTGCCAAAATTTTCCCAGGACAAGAAAAAGGAATGAAACATAGCTTTATAAAATATCCTGGAAGTGGATACCAAGTACCCCTATTGTGTTTAATTAAAGCTGTAGGAGGTACTCTTCATGTCATCGACAAGGGGCACTATTCCTACTGGGAGAGTTTTATTTCAGAGAAACAAAAGCCTATCTGAGCAGTAAAGTTCAGATCATGGTATCTCCAGCCGTATTTGTGTTGTAGGAAAGGAAAGAAAAACTCTGGGTAAAGGGTAAAATGTCCAGCAATTGAGTTCACTTTTCTTGAAAGGTACCAACTCCCAACTCGTAGTTAAAAATTGAATAAGTTGTTCATAACTTGAGGATTAACCTGGAAGGGAACCAGGGAAGTCAAACATTAAGAAGTATTGTGATGTTTAAAGGACTCTAGTTTTCTTTTAACGGTGGTTGAAAAGTGTTCTGTGATAACATTTTATTAGTTTCCCACCGACTAATTGGAGAAAGAAATTCTAATAAAAGATCCCAAAGAGATGTCAGGAACTGAATATGAGTATAAATTTAAAGGTATGGTATAGAAGTATGGGGACAAAGTGAGACCGCTACTAAGGCGTACTTGGTAGAGGCTAACTAAGTTAAAAGCCTGCGTTGAGTACGCAACAAGAGTATGGAGCTTAAGATATAAAGGAATGATGCGGGTACACAGCGTCGCCCTAAAAATAGTGGAACCCTTAAGGGACGAGGATGACAAACTTAAGGAATAATTGGTGTAACCTACATTCACCCAAGGAATAAAAGGTGCAGCTTCCATTCATCTCAAGAAACAAAGGATATAGGTTGGGAAAGCCACTACTCCAAGAGAACATGGGACAATGAATGCCGGAATACAAATATTTCCTAGTTAAAAGAAAATTTAGAACGGCTACAAGTGTATATTAATTTTTTTTATAAAGACAAGTAGAATATGGCCTCGGACGAGTTATTTCATGGGTCCCATTACTCAAGTACAGATTACTAGATGAGGTGTCGCACTATGTATGAAAAGGGATTTTAACGCTTCGTAATTTAGCCAAGGTTCCGTACATGGATAATCAGGTTGGCAAAAAAAATGCAAACAGATGAGGACATGATACAGTACCAAGTAGACTGAGGAAGGAGACTGGACGAATTTGAAACTGGGCATAGAGACATAGAGCAAGGTATAAGCGGATAAAGGTATAACTACCCTCTAAAGGGGGGAAGAAAGTGAGAGAACTACAAGGGTAAGATGGAGGTAATTGATATGAAAACATGCTTGAGATTGATGGTTAAACTTCAATAAGATCCTATGTTGAACAAAGCTAGAAAGATGTGGAAGCCACCAGTAATTGGATAGAAGTTAGAAGGGTATGTAAGACAGGGTTAAGAAGTTTTGATGAGACCCTGAACGGTATAACACTAGAAGGTGGGTGCGTATAAAAGCAAAAAAATATTACAATGAAAGGATATCGAATAACTCAAGGGACACTACGAAGGATAATGACAGCATGCTAGATCAAAAGCCAAATGTTGGTTGTAGAGTTGGTCGCAAGTGATATTGCGATAGATAAATAACCAAGGAAAAGGAATAGCAAGACTCCTATGGTAGGAGATAAGATGAGCAAGGAGTAAATAAGAAAATAGAAAGAAGTGCAATAAGGTATTTCTTGCACTCTCTCATATTCTCGTAAAGATAAAGAATGACACGAGAATGTATCAAGAAGGTTACAAGCAGGGGTAAGGGAAAATTGTGAAATGGTTTAAATAAGAAGGACATGACTAGCTGGTTACTATAGGATTGGCAAGCTTATATGTCAAATTCCTTTAAAACTATGCCAGCTAATGATGGACAGAACTCAAAGTGGCTCAAAGGGCACTACATGAACGAACTTTAGCGCTACTTAGTAGTCAAGCTATGGAGAAGGTGAAAACCATACAAGAGAGATTGAGGACTGCTCAAAGTCGCCAGAAATCCTACACTAATGTTAGAAGAAGAGATTTGGGAGATCCTTCACTTGTTGTGCCAGCTGAGAGCATTGGGGTGAAAGAGAGTTTGAGTTATGAGGAGATTCCAGTTCAAATTCTTGATCGTCAGGTTCGCAAATTAAGAACTAAGGAACTGGAATCTGTCAAAGTCCTATGACGAAATCAATTTGTTGAAGAGCCTACATGGGAAGCTGAAGAAGATATGAAGGCTAACTATTCTCATCTATTTGTGCCTTCTGATGACGATATTCAAGGTAATATTCCTTACTTCTACCTTTGAGTCGATGTTTATTCTTGAGTTTGAGTCATTGACCATTTGAGTATTGGAGTTGATGTATTGATGATATTCATTCTTTATGTCTCCTATTTTAATCTTCATTCGAGGATGAATGATCCCAAGGGGGAGATATTGTAACAACCCATAAAATGTTGTATGTCGGTATTTCAATTCTCGACGAAAACATATAGCCTATGTATTTTGGGGATAACTTTTCATAGGTTGGTCCAAATTAGGTAATTCAAATTTATGAGTAACCACAATATCATTACCTACAACTTTCATGAAGAACCCATCTTAAGATTCGGAGTATAAGTAGATCAAATAAATTAATCTTTGCAAGATATAGTGCTGTGACGGAATTGAGTTTTATAGAAGAAAATTCGTATCTCACTGTAGGTTGCTCTAAATTGGTTGATTCTTGAACGATAGGAAACTAGACTTCCATATATACAATTCTTATAAACACACCAAATCCTAATAAGGAATTTATCTTATTCAAACGCAACTTCGAAAAAGAGTATTCTGTTAAAAAGAACTCATCTTACCTACCATGGAAACATCTAGATACATTTGACATCATTCATGACATAAATTGTCCTCCATTTAACATCATCCATGACATCAATATATTCCATTAAATTTTCAGATTTTTCTTTATAATTATTGTATTTATTGTTAGGTCTCTCTTTCCCACCTATAAATACCCACCTTATTTCCCCATTTTATTCATCAAGCTTTCTTAAGCATTTCTTCTCTCTATATACTTCTTCTCAAATATAGTTTTAGTTTTAGTAGTATAAAAATACTACTCCGGTTATTCTTATACTCCGGGTAGTACACAAAATGCTCCGGCGAGAAGAAAAGGCTAGGGGTCCAAGAGTGTTCCAATTCGGAGTAAACCTTCGGATTTAAGGTATGTAAGGCTTTCATAGAATTGGATTGAGTTCGTCCATGCGCCCAATATTTAAATTCATTATAATTGAGTTATAGTTGAGTTTTATCCAAATCTTGAATTCTAAATAAATTAATTCTTCTTCTATTGAGTTTGATATATTTATGCATTAATATTATTATTGTTATCTCTCATATTATTGGAATTATTATTCATGGCTACTTTCCATGAATCCTAATTGATTTGATGTTCATGAATATTTTTATACATGTTTTGAGTAAAGATGTTGGCTTTTTAGTATTTTCATTAATAAAAAGAAAGTTATATGAATTAATACTATATATGTATTTTATTGAGTTTTGAAAGAGCAAAAGAGTTGAGTTTGAATGAATTTGAGCAAATGATATTTTGAGCAAGATGTTTTGATGAGATGTAAATGATGTTTTTGGAAGTATAATGATTGATGAACATGAAATGAGATGAGTTTGATGATTTAAATTAAAGTCCAATGAGACTAGATGATGAGTTTAATATGAGCACATATTTTGGGAATAGTATTGAGCACCGAGTTGGGTAAGAGTTTAATTGACTCAAACCCCAGAACTACGTAGCCAGCGTAGGATGGAGGCTATGCCTCTTAAGTCCCAGAAAGAGGACTTTGATGAGTGGATCCAAGATGGTGATGTCCTTTATCCTGGCAAGGTATTGGATGGATGTGGCAACGACATCGCTTCGTTGTATCATCGCTAGCTCATAAGTGATGGTTGTCGGTTAGAGAAACTCCCAACTGAGTAAGCATTGCTTATATTACTATTATTTTTATTATTATATTTTAAACTTGCATTACATACTGATGTTGAGATGATGTTGAGTTCTGAGCTGAGTTTTATTGAGAGGAGTATCTTGATATCTGTCCTTACCTTCCTGCCATTTTACATACTCGTACATTCCACGTACTGACGTCATTCGACCTGTATCGTTTTATGATGCAGATACAGGTGTTAGATATCCTCAACAGGCGCATCGTTGAAGATCATTTCTTTTCGGCTATTTGGTAAGTCCTTCTTGTATTCGAAGGAACTTCTTATCCTTTTATTATTGTTAAGTGTGATGTTTCTTTTGAGGTAGCCATGGACATGTCATTGGCACCATCTAAGAGTATTAGAGGCTTCATAGACATAGTCTGATGATGTAATCGGAGTAGTTCTCCTTAGAAACTACTTCTTCTAAGAATTATCTATTTTTACTTTGATTATGATAAGCCTACATTAGTATTCTTAAGTCTTCCGCTGATGAATAAATAAGAAATGAGACCAAGTGGTTCTCTCAGAAGCCAGAAATAGTTTCTGAGTGCCGGCCACGCCTAGGGTATCCTCTCGGGGCGTGACAAAGTTATAGTTCATGCTTCCCATGCATCCGATTACTATTTCCTGTATAGAAGGTTTGAGAGTGATAGCTCAGCTACCTTAAGAGCCTTAGCATTTAGAAGTGAACACGAGTCAATAGGCTCTACATATATTACCTTTTATCCTATAGAAGCCTTAAAAAGGCAATAGCTCAACTATTACAGGAGTTCTACCATTACGAAGTGGATAAGAATTATGGACTGTACTCAGAGCTTTACGAATGGAATTATCCCCAAGTTCCATATACAAACCATTCATAACTTATATCTAAGACATTCCAAAATAAAGAAGAATAGCTTTACATACTTATGCCAAAGACATGCCAAGAGAAGGAATAAGCTTTACATACCTCTTCCAGACTTCCTTTAATCACCTCCACGCCGTCGTCCTCCAAAGCTATTTAACATGGAAGAAATAAAATTATCAACAACCTTAGGCTTTTCAGCACCTTAGGTTACACGCGAGTATTTATAGAACTCATCCCATCTCCCGCCTTCTCAACTAGTTCCTTAACTAGTTAAAGAGTTAACGAAAATCGAGCAGCATCACCCCTATAATGTGCCCTATCCGAATCCCCAATTACATCCTTAATACCTACATCCAACCAAAAACATAACCAGCATCTCATATATATGTACAACATGGCAACATTACACAATATAAACTCCAAATGACTCGCTCGAAACTACGACGCCAAAATAAGGTTTCTAGTTTCCAATTTGTAAAACCTTTAACCGTACGAAGCGGGGGGTCATGTGGATGCAACCAGAATCTCCCCCACATATTTCAGAATACATTTAGGCCCTGCAACACTCACCACACAATCAGAAGCCGCCTCCAAACACACAACGCCTCACTTCGACGATTTTAATTTAGATTGTTTCTTTCGCTGAGCATCTCAATGATTTTTTTATACTTCCAGCAGTATGAAAGATACATAATATACTCCATAACAACCCCATAATCTCCAAATCTAAAGGAGAAACCTTACCTTACCCGAAATTGGCCAAAACTAGCCAAAATTACGCCTCGGAAACCTCTTTAGCGTGCTGAAAGTTGTGGACTATTTTCTGTCCATTTTGGCTGCACCAAGCCATGATTTTATACTTATAATACCTACATATCATCATGGTACATGCTGGATAATTAATATACGGAACAAAATTGGGAGTTACCTATTTTTTTGCTCCAAGCCGTCACATTTTTCTCTCCACTTTATGGTTTGTTCTTATTTTTTTTGTTTGCTGAAGATTTAATGAATGAAAGGTGAAGTATATGTTACATATACATACATATATGTGGTATTAGGGGGTGACACGTGTTAGCCCCTAAGGGGGACACGTGTCTAGCCCCTTTTGGGCCACCACATCCATGCATTGAAGGAAGGGCTGCCACATGGCAGTGGGGCCCACCTCTCCCAAGCAGGTGGGTCACCTACTTGACCCCAAGTAGGTGGGTCACCTGCTTGCTTGAGGTGCTGCCATGTGTCACTCCCTCATTGGCTGCCACGTGTCTTCTTTCACTCTTCCTCGTGGGTTCGTAATCTCGTCTTATTTTAAGAGCCTATGTAATCCATACTACATAAGCTTGGAAAATTCCTCAAGTATTTTAGGTATGTAAGACTTCTAAGTTAGGAGTTTACGTAGGTAAATTGAGTCCTACAACTCATTACTTGGCCTCCAATTCCTTCCGAATTCTTATGACTCTATTTCCAACCTTCTCTACTATGGGGTATCACATTCTCCTTTCCTTAGAGTCATTTGATAGTGTCATAGCTTATCAGGCTCACATAATAATGTCTAAGTAACTTAAGAGACATTCTGAGCTCGAGAATGTGGGGTGTAACATTCACGATGCGGAGGTGTTCCCTAATAGGCCAATTTTGAGCGAAGGAGATTTTGGCCAAATTTTAACTCGAGGAAAATCTTCACTGAATGGGAGAAAGTCCGTGATGCGGAATGCTGCGCACCTCACTATTTTATGCAGTTTTTTAAAAATCTATCTTTCGATATACATGTCCTAAAAATCCACCGATACCATTTTCCCGCAGGTTTTGACCTCCTGATAGATATTCTGGACTCAAAATTTTCAAAAGGATTAAGGATAATGCATTATGTGAGCGGCCTATTACCAAGGCATTATTAAGGCACTTGTGAGTATTTTGAGGAATGTTACACTCACCATTCACCCAAAGGTACCCCACAACTCTTGAAAACCTATGTAAGCCAGCCAGAGGGACAATCTTGGGTGATGTAACCCTCCCCATATGCTTTATCATGAGTGCAGATAGATTTATTTGTTCATTCAAATCAAGAGCATTCATGATACCCATATCGCGAAAGCTTACCTCATAATGTCTTCCTCCTTTGGGTAGTACTTCCTTATGTACTATTTCAAATAAAACTTTATGAAGAGGAGACATTTCCGCCTTCAACACCTTCCTCCCTACCCTGGTTTCTTTTCCCTATTAGAACTTTCTTGTGAGCATGCATTCCTCATAATTGTTGTTTCTCCCAACTTGTGGAGTACACACCTCCTCCTCCTCATCCTCTTCATCAACATCTATTGGTTCGTCATCATTCCCAATATTTCATTTTTTTGGCCAGACAAACTCGTTGTAACTCTACTTCTGCGAGTGTATCAAAAACCCTCTTTCTGATAAAAGAGACTGGTAGAGGAAGAGATGGAGATAGAGTGAAAGACACTGAGGGTGTGGATTTTGGTTTTCTACTACACTTATGGTTGAGTATGATATAGCCATCGCTGTCTATGTTGACATCACCTGGCGATGAGGTTTTAGGCTTTGTGGGAGGAGAGATAGAGGACTCTTGTTCATCAGATATCTACGAGTATTCAAGGGAATCTGATTGTTGAGGCGTAAGAGAGGGTGGAGTTGTCATCTGTTCTTTGACGAGTGATTTTGGTGGGGAGAATGAAAGTGTTGGCGATGGAGGAGAGTTTTTCTTGTTCAAGAAGAGGAAGATGCACGGTTTGTGTGTGGAAAGGAGTATTGTGGAGAGCCAAAATGACGGTTGTTAGTTTTTTGAAAAGAGAGATGTGAATTTTCAGATTTATGAATACAATAAGTTGGAAATTTTAACTCATAAGTAGCACAAGAAGACTCAAATATTGCAACAAATGTTCTTTATTTTGAATTAACTTTTTAAAGTTTATCAAAATGTTATTATATCACTTTACAGCTATATTTAAAGTTAATTAATTTCAAATTACTTTAACGATCTATAAGTTTACTTCTGAAATTTAAATGAGTAATAATTATGATGTGCAAATCTAATTTTTAAAATGATAATATAAAGTACGTTCAGCTTTAAATCCCCATATCTTGTATAAATTAGAAAATTTAAAATTAAGTTTGGAGTAAATAACTAATTTTATAGACAATTGTTATCCTTATTATAACTACATGTAATAGTTTGGAGTGTTATTATTGCTTTTTTGGTTAACATTATATGGATTGCTCTATATATAATAGTTTTATAAACAAGTTGCAGCATGTCATCAATATGTCGCAAATTGTGACACATATGTTGCGACATATAATAGTTATATTGAAACTTATGAGCCATATTGTCATGACCCAACCCCGTAGACTGCGACTGGAGTCCGACCTGAACCCCCCGTATACATATCTATCAGCTGTGGTCATATCGAATTATAAACATGCAATGCATATATATCAAATGTAGTCAAACCGGACTACAACAACATGATACGTACATGAGAACCCCCATGGGTCATAACATTTCATACATCTATAGCCTCTTTCATTTGTATCATAACATGAAAGGGCATGCAAGCCAACAATGCTGCCATAACATAACAACACGTATAATATGTCATATAGACACAGCTGAACCAAACTAACATAGACAACCCACATATACATGTCTGCAGACCTCTAACAATATTAATGTTAACATATAGCGGGACAGGGCCCCCACCGTACACCTGAATAAAAAAACAATACTACACATCAACGGCCAGTGCCAACAACTAGGCTCTGATACAATGGAACCTCTTCCAACTGAGCTGAGCGGAATCCTAAGCTGACGGACTCCAAAACCTGTATTTGTACCTGCAGGCATGAAACGCAGCCCCCCGAAGAAAGGGGGTCAGTACGACATATGTACTGACTATATAAAACGTACCATAATAAAACTGGAGGTATATCTGAAATAAATAAGTAGGGGGACAACTTATCAAATTAGAAGCCTGTACCTGTACCCTGTGAATTACAAAAGCATGCATGCTCATATCATACATACCATATAGCTGGCCCTTTTAGGGGTCCGGTGAATCATATCTATAAAACCATCATGGCCCCAGTGCCATCACCACCTTATTACAACACATCATCATATATATACATACGTACCCGGCCCTCTAGTGAGGGGCTCAGTGGACAATATAGTGAATTGTGCACGATAACATACCCGGCCTGGGATTTGGTGAAAGAAGGGTTATAGTATACACCAGTAGAGTAGTGAGTAACTATATACAATTTAAATCATTATCAAAACTCGACAAAATAAGAAAGTTAAGCTTTTGTTTGAGGACCCGAGTAATGGTGTAGTTATCTCGAGTGTCCTCTAAATGCCATTATGGGCTGTCTCAAAAGTAATCTCGGGGACCCTAGACATGTATTAACATACGGCCAAATCATTTATGGAATCAAAAATACTTAGTCTCGTATAGTCTTTAAGACTTGGAGCCTGCACATTTGGTACCTCTTTAACATATAGAAATTTCCAGGGAAATAATTCAACTACTATCAAAGTTAGATATTCAAAAGTAAATAGGATATGTTAAGAATAGAGTTACTCCGGAGCTCATATCATATTTAACTTACAACTAAGACATGCCAGAAAAGAAAGAGAGTAAACTCTATATAGTCTGTACTTTCCTTCAGGTGGTCATTATATATATATATATCTCATACCCGACCCATCTTGGGGCTTAGTGAAAAACTATGGCATCATAATCTCATTTTCATACCAAGTACATATCAAGAGAAAGGAAAGATAGTTTCCCATACACTACTCTTTAGCACGTAGAAGCCTTAACAGGCAATGCTCAATTCTTGTAGGGGTGTCAACACCTAACTGTAGTTAGGGATTATGAGGCGTACCTGGAGTTCTGGGAATGGAATTATCCCCACATTCCACATACAATTCACTTAAGGCTAATACTTGCCAAAAGGAAAGAAAGATAGCTGTACGTACTTATACCAAAACATGCCAAGAGAAAGCTTTACATACCTCGTATGAGTTACACTTTGTCATATTCACCTTATCGTCCTTTGAACCTATTCAACATGGAAGTAATAAGAATAGTAACCACTCTGGAATTTCCAGCACCTTCAGTTGCACCTTAGTATTCATGGAATCTATTTCCTTGTTCGTTTCCTCGACTAGTCCTTTAATTAGTTAAGGCGCTAATGAAAATTGGGCAGCACCACCCCTATAACGTGCCCTATCCAAATTTCCAATCATACCCCCAATAACTACATTCAACCAACAACAACAAACTTCAATATATATACAAGCAATTCACACCAACATTACACAATACAAACACCAAACAACTCACTCAAAACTATCAAAACGTGAATTCTGGACAGCTTACTGTCTTGCATTGTCGTTTCGTTTTGAAGGGGTAATTGAGGGAAACAGGATTTATGTCCTCCATGAAAGTTATATACATGTGTCTTAGGGTATCATACAATTTCGAATCACCCCTACATCAATTCTGTACAAAACGATATGCCCAAAATACCAACAGTAGTCCGTGTAAGATTTCCAAAACCAAAATCTGGGCAGTACCTCCTCTATACTTCATCACCCTTTTTCAAGGAGATAAAAGAAAAACTGGATTTTAAAGGCTAAATGAAAGTTATATACCTATGAAATAAATTTCCAAAACATATTGAATCACTCAAAACAAATCTGTATACAAGAAGTTATACCAATATTACTAACAACAGTCCCTTCCAACAATGGGTTTGTTAACTAGTTCTTAACATTTTCTCTCTTTGTTCTTTCAACTTCCTCTCAAGTTCCAAGATGAAGAATTAATTCTTTAGACATCTTAATATACATATATACATATCCACGTGGTTGAGAAACACCGTAGATAATTTATTTACGGAGGAAAATTGGAGAACTTATCTTGAATCCTTCAAAACGTGGCTGTCTTTCTCTTCTTCCTTTTTCACGTTTTTCTCTCTATATTCTTGGCTTATTTTTGGCTAAGAAATGTTGTACTTAGTCATCAACATATATATCCACCTTTTTAGAAGGTGCCACGTGGCATCCCCTTAGGGGTGACATATGGCAGCCCTCTAGGACACCACCTAGGCTCATGCGGCCTATCACACGCCACCACGTGGCAGCGGGGTGCACTCCCCCAAGAAGTTTGGTGAGTCACCCTCTTGCTTGTCACCTGCCTGCTTGTCACCTTCTTGCTTCGCTTTCGTAAGTTTGAAAACTAGTTTTGCTCCCTTTCGTAGGATCGTCATCTCGCCTTATTTCAAGAGCCTATGTAATATGTGCTTCGCAAACTTAGTATATCCTCAAGAAGCTCAAGTGTATAAAAATTCTAAGTTTAGTAGCTTACATAGGTAAATCAAATCCTATGACCCATCACTTGGCCTCCAATTCCTTCCGGATTCTTATGACTCTATTTCCAACCTTCTCTACTATGGGGTATCACATTCTCCCTTCCTTAGAGTCATTTGATAGTGTCGTAGACTATCCGACTCACATAGTAACTTCTAAGAAGCTTAAGAGGCATTCCGAGCTCAAGAGTGTGGGGTGTAACATCCTTCTCCCCTTTAGAACATTTGTCCCCGAATGTTAAATAAAACTTGCCTCAAGACTTTATACTGACTGTAGGTAGATTATTTTCTATTGCAATCACACATATTTTCATCCAAGTAATTAATATATGAGTTTCAGAAGTTGGGGTTACCTGCAGACATCGAGAATAGGTGCAAATACTTGTGTTTCATGTTCTCTTCAGCTCCCCCGGTCATCCTCTTTATTGTTTTAGTTTTGCCACAGTATCTTGACGGAAGGCACATCTTTAGTCTACGATCTTCTAGTTTGCCAATCTAAGATGGTGATAGGTTATTCCTTGCAGGATTCTATTTTATGGACATCATCTATGGAATATACTCTAGGTGGCTCACCAGTACCTTTATGAAACATCCTTATCTAATAGACTGGGCGTATAGTTTTCCAATTAGGTGGTAAGCTCAACTTACCGACAACTTTTCCCACCTTATGAGCAACTTGACAAGATCCAATGTGTTTTGGGTTAAGTTTCTTTTTTTTGGGTGACCCTGTTATGAATATCCAATCATCAATTTGAACTCTGTATGTCAATGGCGATTATCTGTATATCATTTCTACTGACTTTGGGCTTTTAGTCAATAGTTTGCTTAATCATGTTGAGGCCTTTTTAGTTTAGTCTTTCTAACATCGACCCATCCAATAGGGGACTTACACGTCTTGCTCTACCAGTCTTGTACGGGGCCATTGGGATACTAGAGTAGTAATTATTATTGTAGGCAACTTGATAAGTGATAGATAAACATCCCAGCTATTTGCGAAGTTAACAACACCAACTCATGACATTGGTTCTAGCGTTTAAGTGGTACGCTTTAGCCTGCTCATCAGGTTCGAGGGTCAAATAGTGTACGAAGACTTATCTGTCTTCCCAGTTTCTTCGCGGACTGATCCTTGGTAGTTAACTATAACTTGGGATCCTTCGTCTAGGATAATAGCTATGGGGACTCTGTAAGGTCCTACTACACTTTTACCCTATAATTTTACACCTTCACGACTGAGTAGGTAGCCTTTGATTGAAGGAGCAGGGGCTAATATTGTTAATCTACAAGTAACATTCCCTCTAGAGTCATCTGGCGCTAGAGTGCGAAGTGAGTCTTGTAGCCCTGGTCATATTGTGGGATTTTCTGTCACGCTCCTAGAGGGTACCCTAGGCGTGGCCGATACTCAAAAACCATTTCTGGCTTCTGAGAGAACCACTTGGTCTCATTTCTTATTTATTCATCAGCGGAAGACTTAAGAATACTAATGTGGGCTTATCATAATCAAAATAAAAATAGATAATTCATAGAAGAAGTAGTTTCTAAGGAGAACTACTCCGATTACATCATCAGACTCTGTCTATGAAGCCTCTAATACTCTTAGATGGTGCCAATGACATGTAAATGGCTACCTTAAAAGAAACATAATACTCAACAATAATTAAAGGATAAAGAGTTCCTCCGAATACAAGAAGGACTCACCAAATAGCTGAAAAATAATGATCTTCAATGAAGCGCCTGTTGAGGATCTCTAACACCTGTATCTGCATCATAAAACGATGCAGGTCGAATGACGTCAATACGTGGAATATACGAGTATGTAAAATGGCAGGAAGGTAAGGGCAAATATCAAGAAACTTCTCTCAAGAAAACTCAGCTCAGAACTCAACATCATCTCAACATCAGTATGTAATGCAAGTTTAAACTATAATAATAAAAATAATAGTAACAAGCAATGCTTACTCAGTTAGGAGTTTCTCTAACCGACAACCATCACTTATGAGCTAGCGATGATACAACGAAGCGATGTCGTTACCACATCCATCCAATACCTTGCCAGGGTAAAGGACATCACCATCTTGGATCCACTCATCAAAGTCCTCTTTCTGGGACTTAAGAGGCATAGCCTCCATCCTACGCTGGTTACGTAGTTCTGGGGTTTGAGTCAATTTAAATTCTTACCCAACTCGGTGCTCAATACTACTCCCAAAATATGTGCTCATATTAAACTCATCATCAAGTCTCATTGGACTTTAATTTAAATCATCAAACTCATCTCATTTCATGTTCATCAATCATTATACTTCCAAAAACATCATTTACATCTCATCAAAACATCTTGCTCAAAATATCATTTGCTCAAATTCATTCAAACTCAACTCTTTTGCTCTTTCAAAACTCAATAAAATACATATATAGTATTAATTCATATAACTTTTTTTTATTAATGAAAATAATAAAAAGCCGACATCTTTACTCAAAACATGTATAAAAATATTCATGAATATCAAATCAATTAGAATTCATGGAAAGTAGCCATGAATAATAATTCCAATAATATGAGAGATAATAATAATAATATTAATGCATAAATATATCAAACTCAATAGAAGAAGAATTAATTTATTTAGAATTCAAGATTTGGAAAAAACTCAACTATAACTCAATTATAATGAATTTAAATATTGGGTGCATGGACGAACTCAATTCAATGCTATGAAAGTCTTACATACCTTAAATCCGAAGGTTTACTCCGAATTGGAACACTCTTGGACCCCTAGCCTTTTCTTCTCGCCGGAGCGTTTTGTGTACTACCCGGAGTATAAAAATAACCGGAGTAGTATTTTTATACTACTAAAACTAAAACTATATTTGAAAAGAAGTATATAGAGAGAAGAAATGCTTAAGAAAGCTTGATGAATAAAATGAGAAAATAAGATGGGTATTTATAGGTGGGAAAGAGGGACCTAACAATAAATAAAATAATTATAAAGAAAAATCTGAAAAATTAATGGAATATATTGATGTCATGGATGATGTTAAATGGAGGACAATTTATGTCATGAATGATGTCCAATGTATCTAGATGTTTTCATGGTAGGTAAGATGAGTTCTTTTTAACAGAATACTCTTTTTCAAAGCTGCGTTTGAATAAGATAAATTCCTTATTAGGATTTGGTGTCTTCATAAGAATTGTAGATATGGAAGTATAGTTTCCTATCGTTCAAGAATCAACCAATTTGGAGCAACCTACAGTGAGATATGAATTTTCCTCTATAAAAACTCAATTCCATCACAGCACTATAACTTGCAAAGATTAATTTATTTGATCTACTTATACTCCGAATCTTAAGATGTGTTCTTCATGAATGTTGTAGGTAATGATGTTGTGGTTACTCAGAAATTTGAATCACCTAATGTGGACCAACCTATGAAAAGTTATGCCCAAAATACAGAAGCTATATTTTTTCATCGAGAAATGAAATACCGACATACAACATTTTAGGGGTTGTTAAAATATCTCCCCCTTGGGATCATTCGTCCTCGAATGAAGATGAAAATAGGAGACATAAAGAATGAATATCATCAATACATCAACTCCGATACTCAAATGGTCAATGACTCAAACTCAAGAACAATCATCGACTCAAAGGTAGAAGTAAGGAATATTACCTTGAATATCGTCATCAGAAGGCACAAATAGATGAGGATAGTTAGCCTTTATATCTTCTTCAGCTTCCCATGTAGCCTCTTCAACAAATTAATTTCGCCATAGGACTTTGACAGATTCCACTTCCTTAGTTCTTAATTTGCGAACCTGACGATCAAGAATTTGAACTGAAATCTCTTCATAACTCAAACTCTCTTTCACCCCAATGCTCTCAGCTGGCACAACAAGTGAAGGATCTCCCAAACACTTCTTAAGCATAGAGATGTGAAACACGGGATGAATAGCAGCTAATTCTGGGGGCAACTCCAATTCATAGGCTATGTTACCTACCCTCCTCATAATCTGATAAGGACCAATATAGCGGGGACTAAGCTTTCCTTTCTTTCAAAATCTCATCACACCCTTCATGGGTAAAACTTTCAAGTATACCCAATCGTACACTTCAAACTCCAAATCTCTTCTTCTAACATTAGTGTAGGATTTCTGGCGACTTTGAGCAGTCCTCAATCTCTCTTGTATGGTTTTTACCTTCTCCATAGCTTGGTGAAACAAGTCTGGTCCAATCAACTCAGCTTCACCAACTTCAAACCAACCAATTGGTGATCTACATCTCCTCCCATACAGAGCTTCATAAGGAGCTATTTGAATACTCGAATGGAAACTATTATTGTATGCAAACTCAATAAGAGGTAAATGATCATCCCAATTACCTTTGAAGTCAATGACACAGGCTCTTAACATATCCTCCAAAGTCTGTATCGTATGCTCTGCCTGACCATCTGTTTGCGGATGAAAAGCAGTACTAAGGTTTACTCTTGAACCCAAGCCCTTCTGAAATGACTTCCAAAACTGAGCAGTAAATTGAGCTCCCCTATCAGAGATGATAGACAAAGGAACTCCATGCAGTCTAACAATCTCTCTAAGATACAGTTTGGCATAATCCTCTGCAGTGTTCGTAGTCTTAACCGGCAAGAAATGGGCCGATTTAGTCATCCTATCCACAATCACCCAAATAGAGTCATGTTGTTTGCGGGTTCGTGGTAAACCGGTAATGAAGTCCATATTGATCATTTCCCACTTCCATTCTGGGACCTCTATATTCTAAGCCACTCCACAAGGCCTTTGGTGCTCAACTTTAACTTGTTGGCAATTCGGGCACTTGGACACAAACTCTGTTATATCTCTTTTCATTCCACTCCACCAGTATACTTCTCTCAAGTCATGATACATCTTTGTTGAACCTGGATGGATGGAATACTTAGACTTATGGGCTTCTTTCATGATTCTCTCCTGAATACCATCAACACTTGGAACACATAATCTTTCTTGATATCTCAACACTCCATCTCCCCCTTTGGTAAAAGCCATTACCTTCTGCTTGTGAACCTTATCCTTCAGTTGAAGAAGAATGGGATCCTGATCTTGCTTTTCTTTCACCTCTGCAACTAGAGATGATTCAGCTCTATTTCGTACTATTATACCACCCTCACTAGAGTCGATAAGTTGAACTCCCAAACGCGCAAGTCTATGCACTTCCTTTGCCAACTCCTTTTTTTCCTCTTCCACATGGGTTGTACTCCCCATAGATAACCTTCTAAGGGCATCAGCAACTACATTTGCTTTACTTGGGTGGTAGAGAATGCTCATGTCATAATCCTTGAGAAACTCTACCCATCTCCTCTGCCTCAAATTTAGCTCCTTCTGGCTGAATACATACTGTAAGCTCTTATAGTCTGTGAACACATCCACATGTACACCATAAAGATAGTGACGCCAGATCTTAAGAGCAAATACCACAGCTGCCAACTCAAGGTCATGAGTGGGGTAGTTTCTCTCATGAGTCTTAAGCTGCTTGGAGGCATAGGCAATGACCTTACCTTTCTACATTAATACACATCCCAACCCAACTCTTAAAGCATCACAATAGATTACAAAACCATCCGTTCCTTCGGGTAAGGATAGTACTGGACCAGCAGTCAATCTAGCTTTCAACTCTTAAAAACTTTTCTCACAAGCATCAGACCATTGAAACTTAGCCTTCTTCTGAGTCAGCTTAGTCAATGGTGAGGATATGGATGAAAATCCCTCAACAAACCTCTTGTAGTAACCAGCCAAACCTAAGAAACTCCTTATGTCGGTTGGAGAGGTGGGTCGGGGCCAATTTTTAACTGCCTCAATCTTTTGAGTATCAACTTGGATTCCATCCCCAGATATAATATGGCCTAGGAATGCTACAGACTCAAGCCAAAACTCACACTTTGAAAACTTAGCATACAACTCCTCCTCCTTAAGAGTTTGAAGGACAATCCTAAGGTGATTAGCATGCTCACTCTTACTTCTAGAGTAGACCAAAATATCATCGATGAAGACAATTACAAACGTATCTAGGTATGGCTTGAATACTTGGTTCATGAGGTCCATAAAAGCTGCTAGAGCATTTGTCAATCCAAAGGACATAACAAGAAACTCAAAATGACCATAGCGGGTTTGAAAAGCTGTCTTCGGGATATCACATTCTCTCACTTTCAACTGGTGATAGCCTGATCTGAGGTCTATCTTAGAGAAGCATGTGGCACCCTGAAGTTGGTCAAATAAATCATCTATTCTGGGGAGAGGGTACTTGTTTTTAATGGTGACCTTGTTTAGTTGTCGGTAATTAATGCACATTCTAAGGGACCCATCTTTCTTTCGCACGAATAGGATAGGAGCGCCCCAAGGTGAGACACTTGGCCTAATAAACCCCTTATCTAGGAGGTCTTTCAGTTGTTCTTTTAACTCTTTCAATTCAGCAGGAGCCATCCTATAAGGAGGAATGGAGATAGGATGTGTATCAGGAAGGACATCAATACCAAAGTCGATCTCTCTATCAGGAGGGATTCCGGGTAGATCCTCAGGAAAGACTTCAGGAAACTCATTCACAATGGGAACTGACTCAAGAGATGGAGTCTGATCATTAATATTTTTGACTCGGACTATATGATATATACATCCCTTAGAGATTAATTTTCTGGCCTTAAGGTAGAAAATAAATTTACCCCTAGGCACTATAGAATTCCCCTTCCACTCTAAGATAGGCTCATTTGGAAATTAAAACTTGACAATTCGGGTCCTACAATCAACTGAAGCATAACAAGAATAAAGCCAGTCCATGCCAAGAATCACATCAAAATCAACCATGTCTAACTCAACTAAGTCAGCCATGGTATCCCTATGATAGATTGATACAATACAATTTCTATAGACCCTCTCAGCTAAGATAGACTCACCAACAGGAGTAGACACGCTGAAAGGCTCAAGAAGACACTCAAGAAGGATCTCAAATTTACTAGCCAAGTAAGAAGTCACAAAAGATAATGTAGCACCCGGATCAAGTAATGCATACACATTAAAAAGAAGGACTCAGAGCATACCAGTAACAACATCGGGTGCATTTTCTTGGTCTTGGCAACTACCCATAGCATACAGACGGTTGGTTCCCCCACCTGCACTTGAAGCTGCACCTCTATGATTACCTCTATTCTATGGATCTGCAGAAGAAAACAGAGCTCTACTACTTCCATCTCCCTGCCTCTTTGAAGGACACTCATTCTGGAAGTGACCTATCTTTCCACATCCGTAGCAAGCATTGGTGCCCACAAGACACTCTCCTAAATGGAGCCTCCCACATCTAGCACATGGTGGTTTTCCTCTAGAACCTTGAGCCATACTTAATTGGGACTGAGAACCTTGAGATCGAAAGTTTTGGTGACTTAGCGATCTCTGATCATACCTGGTACTAGGTGTAAAAGCATTTGTTGGGGAAGGTGCATAATTGGAAGACCTTTTCTAAAAGAAAGACTTGTTACCATTCCCTTGCTTCTGCTCATTCTCATGCCCAGCAGACTTAGCTTTCTTGCTTAGGTGTTCTTCTCGGTCCTTTTTCTTGTCATCCTCAACCTGCTGAGCATACACCATCAATCTAGAAAAATCCATGTCAGAAATCATTAGCATTGCCTTACATTCTTTCTTTACATGTTTGCCTAGGCCAGAGACAAACTTCCTCATCTTAGACCTCATATGAGGAATCATTTCTGGGGCATATTTGGACAATTGAATAAACTTCAAACTATACTCTTTCACTGTCATACTCTCTTGTTTGAGGTTCACAAACTTCTCAATTTTTGCTTTACGTAGCTCTTGGGGAAAGAAGTTATCAAGAAATGCTCTTTCAAATTCATCCCAAAGAGCAGGCTCTGCATCCTCACCTCTACTTTCTTCCCACTGGTTATACCAGACATTTGCCACATCCTTGAGTTGATAAGACACCAACTCAACCCCCTCGATCTCTATAGCATGCATTGCTTTTAGTATCTTCCACATCTCATCAATGAAATTTTGGGGGTCTTCATCAACGTTGGAACCCGTGAAGACCGATGGATTCATTCTCAGAAAATCTCTGATCCTCGTGGCAGCAGATGGCTCTTGATAACTAGAGCTAGGAGTTGGTGAACTTTGGCTACTATTTCGAGCAGCCACTAACTGGGTGAGCATAGCAATCGCTCCTCGAAAATCTTCCTCAGAAGTAGGAGTGGTCTGAACAGTAGGTACTTGGGGTACCTCAGTAGACCTTGCAGATCGGCCCCTAGTCTTCCGTGGAGGCATCACTGACTGTGGAATCTCAGTGCTGGCAGCATTCCTCTGACTAGCTGAACATTTAGGAAGCATGTCTCAAACGTGTAAACGCACGAATTAGAAGGAAAGGTTTTATAGAGTTAAACTCTATCGCACGAACTCAGATTATGAAAGAAGTGAAATAATTCCTAATGTCCTATAGTTTCCTGATTATAAGTCTGGTGCACGACACACCCATAAACAAGACTCTACTAGACACGGCTTCATAGACACCCTAGGACTCTTGATCTCTGTGCTCTGATACCAAGTTTGTCATGCCCCGAGAGGGTACCCTAGGCGTGGCCGGCACTCAGAAACCATTTCTGGCTTCTGAGAGAACCACTTGGTCTCATTTCTTATTTATTCATCAGCGGAAGACTTAAGAATACTAATATGGGATTGTCATAATCAAAGTAAAAATAGATAATTCTTAGAAGAAGTAGTTTCTAAGGAGAACTACTCCGATTACATCATCAGACTCTGTCTATGAAGCCTCTAATACTCTTAGATGGTGCCAATGACATGTCCATGGCTACCTTAAAAGAAACATCACACTCAACAATAATAAAAGGATAAGGAGTTCCTTCGAATACAAGAAGGACTCACCAAATAGCGGAAAAGAAATGATCTTCAATGATGCGCCTGTTGAGGATCTCTAACACCTGTATCTGCATCATAAAACGATGCAGGTCGAATGACGTCAGTACGTGGAATGTACGAGTATGTAAAATGGCAGGAAGGTAAGGACAGATATCAAGATACTCCTCTCAATAAAACTCAGCTTAGAACTCAACATCATCTCAACATCAGTATGTAATGCAAGTTTAAAATATAATAATAAAAACAATAGTAATAAGAAATGCTTACTCAGTTGGGAGTTTCTCTAACCGACAACCATCACTTATGAGCTAGCGATGATACAACGAAGCGATGTCGTTGCCACATCCATCCAATACCTTGCTAGGATAAAGGACATCACCATCTTGGATCCACTCATCAAAGTCCTCTTTTTGGGACTTAAGAGGCATAGCCTCCATCCTACGCTGGCTACGTAGTTCTGGGGTTTGAGTCAATTAAACTCTTACCCAACTCGGTGCTCAATACTACTCCCAAAATATGTGCTCATATTAAACTCATCATCTAGTCTCATTGGACTTTAATTTAATTCATCAAACTCATCTCATTTCATGTTCATCAATCATTATACTTCCAAAAACATCATTTACATCTCATCAAAACATCTTGCTCAAAATATCATTTGCTCAAATTCATTCAAACTCAACTCTTTTGCTCTTTCAAAACTCAATAAAATACATATATAGTATTAATTCATATAACTTTTTTTATTAATGAAAATAATAAAAAGCCAACATCTTTACTCAAAATATGTATAAAAATATTCATGAACATCAAATCAATTAGAATTCATGGAAAGTAGCCATGAATAATAATTCCAATAATATGAGAGATAACAATAATAATATTAATGCATAAATATATCAAACTCAATAGAAGAAGAATTAATTTATTTAGAATTCAAGATTTGGAAAAAACTCAACTATAACTCAATTATAATGAATTTAAATATTGGGCGCATGGACGAACGCAATCCAATGCTATGAAAGCCTTACATACCTTAAATCCGAAGGTTTACTCCGAATTGGAACACTCTTGGACCCCTAGCCTTTTCTTCTCGCCGGAGCATTTTGTGTATTACCCGGAGTATAAAAATAACCGGAGTAGTATTTTTATACTACTAAAACTAAAACTATATTTGAAAATAAGTATATAGAGAGAAGAAATGCTTAAGAAAGCTTGATGAATAAAATGAGGAAATAAGATGGGTATTTATAGGTGGGAAAGAGGGACCTAACAATAAATAAAATAATTATAAAGAAAAATCTGAAAATTTAATGGAATATATTGATGTCATGGATGATGTTAAATGGAGGACAATTTATGTCATGAATGATTTCCAATGTATCTATATGTTTTCATGGTAGGTAAGATGAGTTCTTTTTAACAGAATACTCTTTTTCAAAGCTGCGTTTGAATAAGATAAATTCCTTATTAGGATTTGGTGTCTTCATAAGAATTGTAGATATGGAAGTCTAGTTTCCTATCGTTCAAGAATCAACCAATTTGGAGCAACCTACAGTGAGATATGAATTTTCTTCTATAAAAACTCAATTCCGTCACAGCACTATATCTTGCAAAGATTAATTTATTTGATCTACTTATACTCTGAATCTTAAGATGTGTTCTTCATGAATGTTGTAGGTAATGATGTTGTGGTTATTCAGAAATTTGAATCACCTAATTTGGACCAACCTATGAAAAGTTATGCCCAAAATACAGAGGCTATATTTTTTCGTCGAGAAATGAAATACCGACATACAACATTTTAGGGGTTGTTACAAACTCCTATTCATTTCTTAATATCAAAGTTCTTGAAGTAGTTGAACTTCTACCCTCGAGTCCCTATATGATGAATACTAATTAAATGTATGAGCTCCCGTGCCTAAGAACTCTATAATGACAAGTGTCTCTGATTGCATAAGTCATTTGGTATTACCTTAATAAAAGTATAGGACTCTTGAGACTCCGTCGATATGGCCCTTAATGGCATTTAGAGGATACTTGAGATGATGATCATTTTGATCCTCAAATGATAGTCCATGATGATTGTTATACCGAGTCTCAGATGATGAGCTAACTGCATATGGTTCCTCGTTACTCTACTTATGCAGGTTGTTAATACATCACTCACCGCATCCAATGAAGGGCCGGGCAGGATAAACTCACCACGTCCCATGAAGGGCTGGGCAGGATAAACTCACCGCATCCCATGAAGGGCCGAGCAGGATAAACTCACCGCGTCCCATGAAGGGCCGGGCATGATAAACTCACCACGTCCCATGAAGGGCCGGGTAGAATAAACTCACCGCGTCCCATGAAGGGCCAGGCAGGATAAACTCACCGCATCCTGTGAAGGGTCGGGCAGGATAAACTCACCGTATCCCAAGGGCCGGGCATGATAAATTCACCGCGTCTCATGAAGGGTCGGGCATGATACACGATGAAATGACAGCTCCACTAAGTCCCTCACTGAAGGGATGGATACAGTTTATAGGCATGTATATGGAAATATAGTGACACACTTGTAGCACTAAGTCCCAAAGTGGGCCAGGTATGGTATGTAAGGAAGATATACATGCCCTTATGTCATAGGATACAGGTAGAGAAATTCGTTAACTATTATATTTGTTTCCTGTATCCCTACTTCAGTTGTTAGCTCAGTTATGTGTTGTTAGGCATTATATACTCAGTACATATATCATACTAACCCCTCCGTTCTTCGAAGGGCTGCGTTTCATGCCCGCAGATACAGATGTTCATTTTGGAGATCCGCCAGCTTAGGGTTTCCACTCAGCGATGTTGGGAGTACTCCACTATTCCGGAGCCTAACTTTTGATACTAGCCATGTAATATGTATATATTTATTTATCCAAGGGTACGGAGGGAGTTCTGTCCCACCATATGTTGTTGTTACTATTCTTAGAGGTCTGTAGACATATGTATATGTGGGTTGTTTATAAGTTTGTTTCGACTGTACCTATACGGCATGTTGTAAATGTTTTTATGTTATGGCAGCCTCGTCGGCTCGCGTGCCCTTTCATGATATGATACGAATGAAAAAGGCTACATGTACATGAAAAGTTTTAAGCGATTGAGGTTTTTGTGTATAGTATCACATCACACACGGTTTAACTTAAGTGTAGCTGATAAATACGCATAAGGGGGTCCAGGTCGGACCCTAGTCGTGGCCTACGAGGTTGGGTCGTGACAGCGAACCTGAGCAATATTTTTTATCTGAATTCAGTTTTTAAGTAAGGGCGCTTTAGACTTTTCTCAATTTGTTAGTTAATGAACCGAGATGTTTTTAGGGCCTAATTCTACTCTATAAACTACCCTAAACCTCTAATTCTATTCATTTTTCTACAATTCACCTACTCAAATATTTCTCTCTCTATAAAAGACTCTCAAGGACTCCATTGAAGACTTTAAAGAAATTTACTCAAGCTCTCCATCAAAACTCTCATATTCTTCCAAATTCGTGGATCTTCTCACTTAAGGTATATGATACTGATTCATGGATTCTTTCATCCATGAAGCCCAATCAATTTCTCAAGTTTTCTATTAAATTCAAGTATGGATTTTATGGGTTTTATGATCTGTATTCCAATTGCATGAATTATGATTCAAATTATGATTATGAGTCTATTTTGATATAAATTGATGGTTATTGCATTGAATTGAAGAGATTTTTCATGAATTCTCCTATATTGATCTTTAGGGTTCATAATGTGAATTATGGGTATTTTCAATTATACTTCCAAATGATATTATCTTTATGAATTATGTATGGGCTGATAGAAAGTATATGATCATGCATGTTTTCAAGTTAATTTCATGATTTTCAAGTTAATTGATCATGCATTCATGTCTACCCTAATTTCAAGTATAAGTTATGATCATGAATTTTCAAGTTATATTCTATGAGAGTTTTATTTAATGATTCCAAAGGTATTATCATGAATCTCATTCAAATTCATTATGCATATGAGTTTTACTCTAAATTCAAGTATGAATTGTGATCAAGAATCACAAGTACGTTCAATGTATAAATTTTATGCAAGTTATGAAGTAAGGTGACTTAGGGCCCTATGTGGTGACTTAGAACCTAACTATATGAATTATGCAAATATGATTGTAATGATGAAAGTACAATTCTCACAGTACAAGTATGTTATGAAAATGAGCTACTCTATGATTTCAAACCTATGATCATGACTATGATAGATGTCATTATGATTTCTATGCTATGTATGTATTCCGTGGAATTTGACTTAGCACTGAGTAGACTTGAGGTGGGGGCCATATTAAAAGCCCTAGTAGCAACCTCATGTCTCTTAAACTATGTGCCACCGTAGGTTGCCTTCATGGACTATCTATTGGATCCACATATAGCATATCTATGACCCGCCTAGTGGGGTAGAGTCTACCTTGGCAAGTAGATTCCCCTTTTTCTTTATTGTACAGGAAGACAACAAGATTCCATGTTATAGCTCGAATGGTCTTATTATCGGTTATGGTTCCTATACCACATATGTACGATCTCATATGTATTTTCATGATCTTAATTATGCTTTTCAAATGCTTTGATCATTATGATTTTCTCATGACTTTACTTATCTCATCTTATCATGTATTTTACTTGACCATTGCATCCCATGATTTACGTTACATGTCATGCCCTCATACTTAGTACATTCCAACATACTAATGCATATTTTTTGCCTACATTGTCTCATAATGTAGGAGTTGAGGTTGAAGATCATATTCATCCACATGGCTAGTTAAGCTTTCTTATCCGACAGTATTTGTGGTGAGTCCTTATTTATCGAGAAATAGTCATCTAGTTAGTGATTATTTTCAAAGACTTTTGTTATGTTTCATATTGAGGGTGAGTTAGGGACATGTCTTATCCCCCGCCCATGTTCATGAGTAGAGGCATCTAGTTGGACAAATATTTCGAGTCTATGTTGTCATGTGACATTCTTTGTTTACTATTTATGGTTTAGACTCTCTTATGATGTTTCCGCTTTTACTTTACCTTATGTATTCTTATGATATGAACAAGAGGCTTGGTTGGAGCCCCTTCAGAGTTTTGATCGTCGTGTTACAACTAGGCCCTAGGTCGGATCGTGACAGTCAGCCAGCACAAAGAGTGACAGGATTACCTTATCTACATTAGAGGAATATGACTGTGTAGCGGCTTCTGCAAGGAAGAAGAGAACTATCCCAATGACACAGTCTATTTTGGACTTGGATGTTGCCTTGAAAGAGAATGTTGAACTATGATAGGAGAATGCTCACTTGAAGGAACGACTGGATAATTCCCAAGCACAAGTTGACTCCTTCAAGACTAAGATGATGGCACAATAGGGACATCACCTCCACCATATCCAATTCTTGATGGACCTCCTTCCCAAAACAAAGTCCCCCTTCCAAATCCGTCCAAGATGACTTCCTATAGTTTCTCCATCCCAGTGACCATCTTTTATTCTCCTTTAAGACAATATTTTGGTTTTGATTGTAAATATTTCACAATATTTTGTTTAGGGACACATTTTGGCTTAAATTGTGCCTGCTAAGAGTGGGTTGAATGTTTTGCATTGCACAACTTTTGTTGCATCTTGAATGACTAATCATTTTGAATCTTTAGACTGCTTCTCCTGTAGGTGGCTTGTTGTCTTGCTTATTATTCTTATTTATTGTACTTCACTATATTATTTTTTAATGATGTCAGAAGGGGGAGAAAGCTGAGAAGTTGATGCTTATACACGACTGTTCCAGATGATTGCTTACACTAATGAAGGTATTACTTTACAAACTTTGAAAGTGTCAAAATGAGATGTGTGGAAATTTAAAGTTCTAATACTTTGTAATATCATTTTAAAAATTAGATTTGCACATCAAAATTATTACTCATCTAACTTTCCGAACTCAACTTATAAAACGTAAAAGTAATTTTTAAAATATTAACTTTCAATACAATATGTTATATTTTAGAAGTCAAACTATAAAGTGATATATTTAATATGATAAACTGACCGCAAACATAATAAACATTAAAAAGTTGATAAAAATAAAGAGCATTTGTTGTAACTTGTTAGGCAAATGGTCCAACATATTATTCACAAGTTGCAACATTCGAGTCTTCTTGTGCGAATTGTGAGTCCAAAGTTGCAATATAAATGTGACATGCTAAGATATTTTACTCACAAGTTGCAACAAAAATAAAATATGTTGCAACATACGGGTCATAAGTTTCGACATATTGATGACATATTGCAACTTGTTGGTAAAATAATTATTTCTAGATCAATGCATATAATATAAATTTAAAAAGTAATACTAACAATCCAAACTAAATTATATGTAGTTATAATAAGGATAACACTTGTCTACAAAATCAATTTTACGATCACAACTACAAGTACGATAATGAAAAAAGAAGTCTTCATCGTTGCTATCTATTGGCCAGCCATTGTTGTAAATGCGATTTTATTGTTGAACAATGCAGCAAATAGGTAGTTTGGGTCCCATAAATAAAGGATTATACACCCATATTTATGTCAAAATTTCTTTTAAACCACGTCGGCAATTCTTTATACTGCTACGAGGATTCTTTTCTTTGATGTTGCCAAGCAACATTACCCTTTTTCGCCTGTCTTCACTGCCTCTGAAGATTAAAATTATGGCAATGGCATACAATGCCTTAAGGTAGCCTTTGTTTGTTTCATGCTCTAGCAACTCCATTGCATGTTCTGGACTATGATTACTGAAAAAATCTATCTACAAAGAACCACAACGATAAACTCAATTAATTTCTCACTAAAATTTTACACACATACGAAAAGAAATTTAAATTAATTATTACCACGTCTTTTCGGTACAAGGCCTCTTTATTTCCAAAATTTCTACATGTCTCCAAAATATTATCTATCCTTTCTCTCTTCTCCCATTGCCATGTAGTTAGAATCGAAAAGTCTACCAATGTTAGGTTCTCATACATGTATCGCTCATTTCAAATTTTCAAAAATAACTTACAACTATAAAAATTAAATCAGTTAGTAAAATAAAATTATATTATTTTTGTAAATATAATATATAAATATATATCTTCGTTTGAGATTGATCAAATCCGTGAAAGAAAATGAAGCAACTTTTACAATAATTTCTATAATAACATGGTCCGAAAGGAATTCAAACAAAGAAGAAGATTTTTCTTTCATACTCTTCTTCTTTTTGTATTCCTCCGCATCGTATTTATTTTTGTAAGTCGGGTGAGTAGGATTATGAAAACTTTCATTTTTTGAAATTTATAAAAGTGACAAGAGACTGAAAAATTACAATTTTTCGGGTTCAACTTGTTGCTGAAACATTAAAATGAAAGGATTTTTGATTGAAAAGATTTAATGGAAAATGAAAGGGCTTTTCAATAAATTTTAAAAGTTAGAAAACTCAACATTCTTTGATTGATTAAGTATCCAATTTTAATTTAAAATTGGACGTGTAGAACTGCAACCATGTAAAATAAATGCATTGTAGTAGTTTTATGTAGTACTTAAGAGTACTTATTCATAACAGGTTATAACCGTCAAAAAAAAATAATTTCTTAGTTTATAAAACCAATGCTACTGCAACATAAATGGTCAAACGTCAAATTAATAGTTCATATGTCGCGAATTCAAGACGAGTTTAGGTTTTCATTTTATTTTTGTTTAAAGTACCTTTATAGAGGGATAAGTTTGATGAGTTAAATAGATACATTTATATGTTACTATAAACTAATAATATGTTGATTATACGAAATGATATTTTAAGTTCAACATGTTGAATTTACAAGGTTTCTTCAAAAACATGTTGAGAGACTAAGTGAGAGAGAGGTGCAAATTGAACAAGAGGTATCTTAATCTTTTAAAAATTCAAAGACATTCCATTCGTCACCTACCTCAATTATACCTCTTTGAAATTTTAAAACTCATTCAAACTTTCAAACTCCTCATCTGCAAAAAAACAACAAGATCACTCCTGCTCCTCTGCAACCAACAAGCTTGCCTCGTCGCCGTTGTCACTCTACACTCAAAAGATACCTCTTGTTCAACCACAACCTTGTCGCTTCGTCGCTAGCTGTAAGTCTTTTTTATTTTTTTTGGACTTTAATAATTTTGCAAACAAGAACACTGTAGACTCGTTGTGTAGTTACGTATAATGAATAATCGGGTTGATGGATTTGGATTTTCTTGTTAATGAAAGAAAATTGAACCTTTTTTTGATCTTGTAGATAAAATGTCAAGACAAATACCAGATACTAAATCTTTTGCTACTTCCTCTACTAACCAATGCTCTGACTGTCAATGCAAAAAATATCAGCATAAACATGAGGATTTTATTGTGCATGTTACAAAATTGACAAATACTATTAAGAAATTGACACATAATAAGGGTGTCATTATACCAAAGAACAATTCTCATCCTTTGGAGAAGAAGTTTAGGAGTTTGAAAAAATTAATTTGCAAAACATTATCGAAAAACAAAAAACATCCATTATCAACTCCTGTTGTTCCGCTGTCTGTTATACCTTTAATAGATTTTGTCTCAATCTCAATAGCCAAAGAGAAGGTCACTTTGAATGTGTGGAAAAATTATCCATTTGAAGGTTATCCCATTACCAACGAGGGTCCAACTCAACTAATGGCATTGTTCTCGAAATGGATACGAGAGGGCCTTCACAGGTGACATGCACAAAAGTAAGTCGGTCAACTATTTTTATGTTCCTGTTGACCACTAATTAATTATAGTTGACTTTTATATAATTACAGGACTGCAAAGGATGAGCACTATATACATAATTGCTCGAGTTTGGGATTAAAACGACTAGATTTTGTCGTTGCAAGCCCCAATACGAAGGATTGCTTCTACACAATGTGCCAACCCAACAAGTGTTGGAATGATGAGATACAACTATGCCCACGAATGTTTTAATTAAAACCTGTTGATGCATACATACAAATAACTGATACGCTATATTGTTGATTATGACTGTGTGCAACATTTGGATGTTATTTTATATTATTTGCGAAAAAAGTCGAAGAAACTGAATAATTCTCAATATCAATACACCACCACAAATTATTTTTTCAAAAAAACTTTCAAAATGGCAATGGTGTTGCTAATCATCAGGAGAGAGTTTGTGATATTATCAAAGGGTTTCGTATAGCCGTTGGACTGCCTTGACACTTGAAAGATGAGGTATATGTCAAGATAAATTATGATGGGAAGTTTCACTGGGTCTTAGCAGTCGTTGTATTGAAGGAACGCTACATTAAGATGTATGATTCGATTTCCCCATTAAGGAGAATCAGGAGATTTAGTGAGATTATAACTATGGCTACAATGTTGTCAATATTTCTTCAATATAGTGGTTTTTTTAGCAAAAAGACCGAAACGACTGGTCGCTCTTGAATATTACAAAGGCAATAACAAATCTCTTCCATTCGATATCAAATACATTGATGGCATTGTCCAGCAAACAAGTGACAGTTTGTACGTATCACATTTTTTCCTTTATCCATTTATATAATGTTATGAGTTCTTAAATAGATGATAAACGATGCAGGAATTGTGGACTTTTTGTTGCTACATATACTAAGTTTCTAAGTGATGGACTGTAAGTACCATCATCTGGGATTGTCCCTAAATCACTTCACATCAGATATGCCCCGCTTTTATGGAATCATGGAGTTATAAAGGCTCAAAATGACTATGTTTGTGACAATGGTGACCTGAAGAGACAACCTAAAAAAACAGCATACCTCCAGATCAAATTTTTATGACCGTTGAATAGATGTAAATCATTGTGTTGATAAGTTATAATATGTGAACTACTCCTTTTTGGTGACTATTTATGAATGCTTATATTTACTCTTATAGTATCTCATATGTTGAAACATGAGACTCATATGTTGCAACAAAATACTCATATGTTGAAACATAATATGCATATGTTGCAACCCGTGAGGTATATGATGAAACATAACGATTCTATGTCTCATCAATGAGTCATATGTTGCAGCATAAGACGCAAATGTTACAACTCGTGAGTAATATGTTGAAACATTAGGGTAATTAACATAATATTTTACATACAGGTTAAACATAACAAAATCCTAACTTAACATAACTAAAATAATAGAAAAAAATCGACCTAATACATTTCTTTGCAAATTATTCTTTCAATAATTTTCCAACTAAAACTCCAGCCAAAAAATTGATAAGATAATTACATTTTGCTCATTAGGTTCTAATTTCTTTTCATCCACTACTGTGTCAGATGATGTTTTCCGGATCATTCCTCGAATAATTTTTCTCTATCTATTCGGTGATTCCAATTTTTAAAAGTTTCAACAACTTCATCATAACTACCATACTTTCGATACAAGTTTTCACTAACGCTGATCACCATTTTTGCACATTCTTGCCAACTAGAGTATATACCCTCTTTTCCTTCTTAAAAACAACATAAAAATACTTGCCCATGAGATGAGATTTAGACAAGAAAATAGAGGGAGAGGAGAAAATATTGTAAGTAGGAATAATGGAAGAACAAAAAAAGGAATACAAAAGAGAAACAATTCTTCTCATAAATAAAAGAAGGAATGCTGCCCAAAAAACAATTCTTGGGAAGTGAAAGTTTGACATTGGGACTTTTCTAGTACTTTAAAATTAGTGATTTTAATTTTGAGGACATTTTGGGTACAAAAATAAATTGAGTTGGCTGATCCCACCATTTTCAACCCCTTTTAATTACGAAAATAACTCTTAAAAATGCTGTTGTGCCATTTTATGACAATTTTTTTTTTGCCATCTAACATTACCCTATAAATGATTTTCCTTTTTTTTTTTAATTTAGGTATAACTATTCTTTTCCCCAAAGAAATTTTCCTTAAAAAAAGAAGCATTTAAGAGCGACCCATATGAAAAACGAAGCACGTCAGGCTCCAAGAATCTCGTGGGAGATCTTAACGACAAATATACGACTCCTTCATCTCTTTATCCTTATCTTATCAGAAGAAGAGATTTACTTTTTATTTCTCTCTCAGGTATGTTCCTCCTACAATATAATGTGTCTTTTTATGTTTATAGAGAAATCTTTCTTGTATTTCTCTTCTTGAGAGCTGACAATCTGCCGCCTATAGGGTTGTTGGTGGAACGGCCATCCTCAATCCTTTCATTCATGATGATGATGGGTCAAAACTGTCTTTTTTCCTATAAACAAACCGTGTTTTTGCTAAGACGCTCAACGTTATCTTTTCCGTTTTCCCTTTTTGCCCTTGTTTTTTATTTTCTTCGAGTTTTGAGTTTTTCCAGAATCTAGGCCTTGAGTTTGATTACAATTCACATCTTAGAATTGTGATTTCTCATTACCCTCTTTTTACTTCTTTTTTTTTAAAATCTAAAATTTAGATTCTAAGTATAAATTGGGGAAATCAATATTAGGGCAAGAAAACGGCGTTCGATTGCTGGAATATTCTGTCTTGGTAGCCATGTGTCAGGCCTCATAACCTCTAGTTTTTTGAAGTTGCTTTTATTTAGAAAGGTTTATTTGTTCTGTCCTTTGTCTA
This sequence comes from Solanum dulcamara, assembly GCF_947179165.1. NCBI lineage: Eukaryota > Viridiplantae > Streptophyta > Magnoliopsida > Solanales > Solanaceae > Solanum > Solanum dulcamara. The sequence goes on along the minus strand of NC_077247.1, from coordinate 15,861,693 downwards.
CATTGACCTTTTCTGTATTATATTGGATCTTCTCTTCTGTGACTAATTAAAATCTCGTGGGTATTTTGTGACAGCACAGATTTGACAGCTATATAGACTTGTTTGTGGGGCTGTCAAAATAGTACATCTATATTGGCAGCCCAATTTCCTCCAACACCAACTTCAACAAAGAGGTGTCCTGTCAATTTTGCTTTCAATTTTAGACTATTCTTTTCTTTTTCTCTTCACCGGGAAATCATTTTTTTTTATCTTTGCATTGTAGGAAAATTTGATTGTGCTGGATATTGTTGTTTGTATCACAGTTGTTTGATATTGGTACTGCAAATTTGGGAAGGCTCATCATGGCTTACTTGTCTGGAATCCTCCAAAGACCTATAGTTGCAGCATCTGCAGTTGCTATAGCTTCTGTATCTACTGATCTTCATGAAAAAGTGTGGCCATTAGAGAACAATTCTTCTTCAGAACAATTGAAATCCTCATCACTACAAGAAAGGAAAACATCATGGGTGTCACAGATATCTGTTTCTAAGCTAGCCGATTTCTCCTATGTCACCAGAATATGTGTTCCAGTGCCTAACGTAAATATTCCAAGTCCCACCACCAGTTCTACTTCTGTTTCAAGCCTTCCTTTTGGTACTTCTTCTGTGTTGGTCAACTCTTATCAATCAGCAGCATTTGCCAAGACTGCTAATCCCTCCACATATACATATACAGTTCCTTATTCACCTTCAGAGGTGTTGTATAGATGGCACTTACCAGACCCAAATGCTGTAGATATATCAGGGAATTGTGATTCTTCACCAGTTAAGTCTAGGACTGTGGTAGTATTGTTGGGATGGTTAGGTGCAAAGCAAAAGCATCTAAAGAGATATGCAGAGTGGTATGCATCAAGAGGATATCATGTCATTACGTTTACTTTCCCAATGTCTGATATCCTAAGCTATCAAGTCGGGGGAAAGGCAGAGCAAGATATTGAACTGCTTGTGGATCATCTTGCGGATTGGTTGGAAGAAGAGCATGGAAAGAACTTGGTCTTCCACACTTTCAGTAATACTGGATGGTTAACGTGAGTTCTTTATGATACTCATTAGTCTAGGAAGAGAACAGAAACATTAGTGTTTACGTTTTCCTCAAAACTAGCCTGCTAATTACTGATTGAGTTATTTTATTCTTGGCCTTACAGTTATGGTGTCATTTTGGAAAAGTTTCAGAAACAAGATCATGCTTTAATGAGAAAGATCAAGGGTTGTATTGTTGATTCTGCCCCTGTGGCAGCTCCGGATCCACAGGTATTGCTGCCTCAAAAATTTTGATAATAATATTTCTTTTTTATGTGCAAGTGTCAGAAGAGTGTTTCTTGGAGAGTAGTCTTACTTCTGAAGGTTAATGCAGAGTACTTGGTAAGAGCCATACATTTCTATTGAAGTCAAACCGTGTCATGCTTTTATTGGATGAGTATTACAAGTGTCGTATATAGTCAGGTTTTAGCCATTCAGAATTGCTCAGTTGTTTGTACTCTAATCAGAACCTGCTGTTCTCTTATTTCGATCTTGTTGCTTTCTTCTATCTTAGGCCTTTACCATGCAGCCTGCTTTTCGAAAATTATTCTTATACTTGATAATGTGGAAGAATCTTGAGACGTTAGCTCTCTCTGGCAGCTTTTTAACAGGAAGAGTAACTTCTGTTTCGTAGTTCAAGCTTAAGCCTACTTATTCTGGCTGAGAATAACCTATCGGGGAATTTCCCCTTGGGTCTACTAAACTGCACTCGTCTGTGCGACTACTGGATCTCTCTTGTAACAGCTTTGGAGTAATGCTGCCATGAGGCCTCGACTGGATAAAAAGTCTCACAGACCTCCTTCTCAATAATAGCAACTTTACTGGAAATATACCGCCTGAATAGGAAACTTGACTAACTTGGAAGATGTGTACCTATATCCATAACACGCTCTCTGAAGGAATTCTAGTTGAAATAGGAAAGCTTCAGAGGCTGCGTGAACTATGCCTCTATGAAAACCAGTTGTCGGTAACTATCCCAAGAGAATTGACAAACTGCTGCAGCTTACTACGCATTGATTCTTCGGTAATCAATTGTCGGGTTCTTCAGATAACGCAGAATGAGTTCTCTGGTCAAGTCCCATCAAGCTTAGGCTACTGCGGGAAGCTTGTAAAACTGGCCTTGGCTGATAACAAACTTTCAGGATAATTGCCACCAATTTATGATTTCTCTCAGAGATGGACCTGATTACTCTTTACAACAATCCCTTTGAAGGTCCACTTCCTGAATATCTTTCCCTTCTGAAAAATCTCAGCAAAGTTAACTTTTCTCACAATGAGTTCAGTTGAAGCATTTCTCCGCTAGCTGGTTCAAATTCTCTGACAGTTCTTGACATGACAAACAACAGCTTCTCTGGTCCTATCCCATCTGAGCTAGCGGTGTCAAAAAATCTGACCCGTGTTCGCCTTTCTAACAGTTTGTTCACTGGAGAAATCCCTTCTGAATGTAGACAACTTGAAGATCTAAGGTTTCTTCATTTTTCGTTCAACAATTTGACCGGAGATCTAGCACCTTCCCTTGCTGGCCTAAAAACCTTGGCCATTTTTTTCTTATATCTAATCAATTTTCGGGGAAAATTCCCACTTGGTTAGGAGGCATAGAAGGTCTTGGTGAGTTCGATCTTTCATTCAACAACTTCACTATAACAGTTCCAGCAGAACTTGGAAACTCTCCAAAATTACTCAAAATGTTCTCAGTTACAACAGATTATCAGGTGCCATACCACCAAAATTGTGAAATCTCACTAGTTTTAATGTCTTGAATCTTCAAAGAAACAATGTTTCTGGATTCCACCCCTTCAACTCTTCAAAAATGCCAGAAGCTCTGTGAGCTAAGGCTTTCTAAGAATAATTTCACTGGCTCAATCCCTTATGATATAGTCTCTTCATCAGAATTACAGGTGATATTAGACCTTAGCAAAAATCATTTCTATTTTATGTGCGTCAGAATAGTGTATCTTCCAGAGTAGCCTTATTTCCAAAGGCAGAACAATTTTTAAGAGCCATACATTTCTATTGAAATTCAACTGTATCATGCTTTTATTGGATAAGTATTACAAGTGTCATATATAGTCAGGGCTTAGCCATTCAGAATTGCTCAGTTGTTTGTACTCTAATCAGGACCTGCTGTTCTCTTATTTCGATCTTGTTGCTTTCTTCTATCTTAGGCCTTAGCCATGCAGCCTACTTTTCGAAAAATATTCGTATACTTGAAAATGCGGAAGTTGTTTATTCTTGATTTAGTCTTCGAGGGAAAGTGGATGGCCTTGGGGGTAAGCTGTGGACGTTTGGAGGAGGGAAGGGAAGCTAGTACTTGTGTAGTTGCATATAGTAAATGTTGATCTTTGCCTTGGTAAGCTTAAACTAATTTTATCAAGTTCCCTTCTTTGTTTGTATCAAGGTCTGGGCTTCTGGATTCTCTGCTGCCTTCTTGAAAAAGAATAGTGTTGCAACAAAACACATCATGACTTTAAGCGACAGAGACACAGATGTGACAATAGAAGCCAAAACTTCTGTGGAAACTAAGCCTGCAGTAACTGAAGCAGCATTACTATTAGTACTGGAGAAGTTCTTTGAGGTGGTTTTGAACCTTCCCACCGTAAATAGGTAAGGAGATGTCTTCCAGAATTACCTTTTCTTCGAATGTTTTTAAGCCTACAGTATTTTTAACAGAAGTACAAATATTAAATCTACTTTTCGTTTTTGTACTCTACTCACCTATGAAGTAGACCTTGTCCATATCATCTCCATTCACGAATGGATTGTAATTACATTTTTGAGTCATTAGTGTGTATAGCAAGTGCCAAAAAAAGTTCTGTTTTTCTACTTACATTGATGGTTGGATGAAATTACAGGAGGCTTTCTGACGTTCTAGATCTGTTGATATCCCGGCAACCAGGTTGCCCACAATTATACATATACAGCAGTGCAGACAGAGTCATTCCTGCAGTTTCTGTTGAGTCCTTTGTAGAAGAGCAGCGAAGAACTGGTCGCAATGTTAGAGCGTGCAACTTCGTTTCTACACCTCATGTTGATCATTTCAGAAATGACCCAGAATTGTATACTTCACAGCTTAGCCAATTTCTAGAGGACTCCGTTCTAAGCTCTTGCAAACAGCCTTCTTGAATAACTCCTAACCACAACAGATTGATTCTTTCTGCCCTTTTTTCCCCTCACTTTAACCAAATACTTGGTAAAGCTTCTGATATACACTGGTGTATATTGTTACATATACATAGAATTGAGTTTTTTTCATTCTAATTTAATTTAATTGTATCGTGGTCTCCCAGCAACAGAATTGTTGCATTGTACTCAAAATATACTTTATTTTTTACTTGATAAGCAACAATGTGCTAAAGCAATAAAAATATGGATAAGCCAACGACAGATTCTACTCTTTATTTTCAATGTCTTAAAATTGTTTATCCCCTTTCTCTTTCCTGGATTGTATTTTATGCTCAATCTCTACTTCTATAAAATATTCTCATGTTTGAAATATACAAAATGCCACTTAATTAATTAATCTTCTCTGATAAGGAAAATATACAACCTTCACTTTTGAATGATAACTTGATTCTTGATGTCCACGGCTAAAATGTATTCCCTTAGTCTCCACTGACGTGACACTTTTCTTTTAATTTGTTCAGATTTTATTTTTTTACTTTTTTATATGTAAAAATTAATTTGTTTTATGATTTTCATTTTATTCTTAATTAGAGAAATTTATAGCTACACATCTGTTTAAGATTGATTTTAGATGACAAATTCCAAAGTTTTTTTTTTTAAAAAATAATAATAATAATAATACGAAGAAAGTATTAGTCATCATTGCAAGAATTTTCATAGGTCATGTTTGGTACATAGATTGAGCCAAGCATGGCAACAATATGAGATTCAAATGTTGATTCATGCAATCTGTAGGGGCAACTTCTTAGTTTTCACCTTGTAACATCTGCTTGGTGCAATTTTCACATATTTAATCTCAACTAGTTTTTTGACACGTGCGTTGCAAGAGGAACGGTACTATATGGATGTGTATTGATTACAAGCAACTGAACAAGGTGATGGTGAAGAACTGTTACCCTATGCCTTGGATTGATGATCTATTTAACCAGCTTCAGGGTGCCGTGGTGTTTTCTAAGATTGATCTTAGATTCGGCTACCGCCCGTTGATGATTAGGCTAGCGGACATTCCTAAGAAAACATTTAGGACTCCCTACGGCCATTATGAGTTCCCAGTGACGCCCTTTAGGTTGACTAACGCCCCTTCAGCCTTCATGGGCTTGATGACTCGTGCATTCAGGCTATATTTGGACTCTTTTATCATAGTCTTTATTGATAATATATTGGTATACTCGTGGAGTCGGGTTGAGCATGAGCAACATTTAAGGATAGTGCTATAGACTTTGAGAGATTAGTGGCTTTATGCCAAGTTCTCAAAGTACGAGTTTTGGCTTGAGTCTGTAGCATTCTTGGGGCATGTGGTGTAAAAGGATGGAATCATGGTAGATTTGGTGAAGATTGAGGCTTTTCGTGATTGGGATAGGCCCACCTCTATGACAGAGATTCTTAGCTTCATCGGATTGGCTGGGTACTATAGCCATTTTCTTGAGGGATTATCTACTATAGCAGCACCTTTGACTCAGTTGAATCGCCAGGATATTCCCTTTGAGTGATCGGAGGAGTGTGAGAGGAGTTTACTGAGTCTCAAGGAGTTGCTTACCACCGCTCTTATATTGACTCTTTCAATTGAGGGCGAGGGCATCACGGTTTATTGTGATATATTTGGTATTGGTTTGGGTTGTGTATTGATGCAGCGAGGGCGGGTTATTGCTTATTTGTTGAGGCAGCTTGAGCTGCATAAGCTTAACTACCCCACTTATGACTTAGAGTTAGCGACGGTAGTCTTCATGCTTACGATTTTGGGGCACTATATATATGGAGTTTGATATGAGATCTACGATGATCACTGGTTCCTTCAGTATATTATGAGTCAACGTGATCTTAATTCGAGTTAGTGTCGTTGGATTGAGCTCCTGAAGGAATACAACATCTCTATTATCTACCATCCGAGCAAGGTGAATGTAGTAGCGGACACCTTCAGTCGAAAGGCAGTGAATATGGGTTGTCTAGCCTTCCCTTCTATTATAGAGCAACCTTTGTCTTTGTACATCCAGTCCTTAGCTAACATGATGATTCAACTTGATGTTTTTGATTCTCAGCGTGTGCTAGCTTATGTGGGGGATCAGTCATTTCTATTGGATCGAATTCGTAGTCGTCAATTTGAGGGTGAGGATTTGGTTGCTCTTCGAGATTAGGTTTTGGAAGGTGACGCCAGCCTGGCTACTTTATATGCAGATGGGGTATTGAGGTTCACGGTTGTTTCTGTGTTTTAAGAGTTGGGGGTTTGATTTAGGTTGATCCTTAGAGAGGCCCATGATTCCAAATATTCTATTCATCCGAGCACCACTAAGATGTATTGTGACATGAGGTAGCATAGCTGGTGAAACGTTATGAGGAGAGATATTGCAGACTATGTGTTGCGTTGTTTGAGTTGTCAGCAGGTTAAGACCGAACATTTGAGGCCTGGTGGCGAGCTTTAGAGATTAGACATTTCCTAGTAGAAGTGGGAGAATGTCACTATGGACTTCATTATAGGGTTGCCTCACACTTACAGAGGTATTGATAGTATTTGGGCCATCGTTGATCAATTGACCAAGTCATCACACTTTCTCCCCATTCATACTTCCTACAGTTCTGAGAGGTTGGCCCTATCTACATTCGAGAGGTAGTTTGCCTTCATGGTGTGCCTGTTTCTATTATTTTAGACCGGGGCTCACAATTCATATCTAGCTTTTGGACGACTTTTCAGGAGGAGTTGGGTACCCATGTCAACTTTAGGAAAACTTTCCACCAGCATATTGAAGGCCAGTTAGATCGCACTATTAGGTTCTTGAGGATATGTTGCGGGCCTGTGTTATGTATTTTTGAGGTCAGTGGGACTAATTTTTGCCTTTGACGGAGTTTGTGTACCATAAAAACTACCATCCAGTATTCAGATGGCCCCACTTGAGGCATTATATGGTAGGCGTTGTCGCTATCCGGTTCATTGGTTTGAGTGTATAGAGCCTAGGCCGCGCGATACAGACTTGATGCAGAAGGACTTAGATAATGTGAGGGTGATTCAGGGTAGGCTCAAGATAGCTCAGAGTAGACACTAGAGTTATGTGGATCGTATGCTTCAGATGTTGAGATTTTCCATTGGTGATAGAGTATTTCTTCGTGTATTTTCTATGAAGGGCGTGATGAGATTTGGGAGGCGAGTCAAGCTTAGTCCGAGATATATTGGCCTTTTGAGGTTTAGAGGACAGTTGGTGAGGTTGCATATAAGTTATCTTTTCCCCCGACCATTTAAGCTATCCACCCAATTTTTCATGTTTTGATACTACACTGGTATGTTCTAGATGCGTCTCAGGTGCTCTAGTATGATGTGGTTGAGCTAGATGATCGCCTGAGCTATATTGAGGAGCCAGTTGCAATCCAGAGCCATTCCTGTGGATAAGGTCCATTGGAGGCACCATCCAATTGAGAAGGCTACCTGGGAGATCGAGCAAAAGATGTGGAAGCAGTTTCCTGGCTTATTTGAGCCTTCTGGTACTTCTTGACTCTTACTTTCACAGACGAAAGTTCTTTTAGTAGTGGATGTTGTAATGACCCTCCAGGTCATTTTTTAATTAATGCATTCATTTCATTATTTAGAGCATTCCTGTAGCAAGCCCAAGTCATTTATGACATGCTGGCACTGACTATTTGATCGCATGGTCATTCGTTTTGGTTTTAGGTCCATTTTCCTAATTTGGATCTTTTATAGCTTGAAAAGTTGATTTGGTCACTACTTCAGGTAAACAATCTCATAATAGAATTCTGACGGTTCCATCTAATCTAGAACTAAATTAGGCTAGTAGCGTGGTTGGCACGAGCATCAACGCAATCGGTGAGAGTTTGGGGCCACTTGATGCTTTAGCCTTTGAAATTTGACTTAAGGTTGACTTTGGTCAACATTCATGAAAAACGTTCTCGGATTAAAATTCCATCAGAATGATTAGTTCTAGAATATCGAGTTTGGTCTAGAACGACCCTTTGTTTGCTTCTTGAGGCTTTTGGTCTAATTCTGAAGCCCATTATGGAAATGGGCTAAATATGACACTTGGGTATGGGACCCATTTTTTTATTAAAATGACCTCATATAAAAATTTCAAATGTGTTATTGAGTCGGGAATGTCGAATTTGGTAGGGTCGCATATCTAATTTGTACACAGGATTCTGAACGAATCTCGAGCACCTAGTTAAGGATTTTAAAGTTGCCAAAACTCAGCTGGTGCATCAGCTGAGTTGCAGGCCCCAGTACCCATCGTGTTTGCGAGGCCTAGGGACGCAATCACGAGGTTCTAGTCCCTTTTGCTTCTTGATCATGAGGTCCCTTCTGCAATTGGAAAAGGTATTCTGCCAGTGGCTCGCGATCGCGAGCCTTGGGCTCCCTAATCACGATGAGAAATTCTCTAGTATTTTTAATTAAGACCAGAGACGGGATCAACCACATTTCCAAATTTAGTTGGTGATTTCTCCCTCGATATATCTCCAATTTTGGTGATTCTAAGTCCCATGGATCCGTAAACTTTGTGGATACCTGGGTTAGTGATCAGAGGGTGTCGAAAAGCTTCATTTGAGGTAATATTCAAAAATTATTTGTCGTCCTTAGTGTTTCTTGAGCTTAAATTGTGAAATTCTTGCATGTTGTTATTTTGGCCGATTCGAGCCCTGAATTGTGGTCCTTTTTGGAACACAAGTTCATGGTAGTGTTTAGGATTTCACAAAGTCAATTTGGAATTACTGGAGTGGGTTCCACTTTCTCATTTTTGACTCTGAGATTGGTTTGTCTCCGAATTTGTTAATATTAGTGTTAAAATGACTGTATTGAATTAGTGATTCTATTTTTGATAGTATGATAGCAATCTGAGGCAGTATGGAAGGGAAAAACTTTGATTACTTAAGTTGGAGCGCACGCGGTCGGCTTACATGTAGGCTATGACTTTCCCCTCCTTATACTGAGCTTGTTTTAGCATCGGTATATTGATTTG